>NC_137019.1:6258032-6480532 GCF_032717465.1 Coenobita brevimanus | reverse complement strand
CACTTCTCTCTCGCCCCTCCTCTCTCCCCATCTAGGCTGTTTTCCACATTTTTGCTCCTCTGTGTGTCCCGCAGTTATCTCTCTCTCTCTCTCTCTCTCTCTCTCTCTCTCTCTCTCTCTCTCTCTCTCTCTCTCTCTCACTGTCTTCCTATTTCATAATCCATGTGCTTCTCATCCACGTCTCTTCTCATCTACCTCAACCATTCAGACTGCTTTTTTAATTCCTTCCTATTTTGTGTGTCCCGTGCTTCTCATCCTATGTCTTTCTCCTCTCCTGTCTCCTTCGTCCTTGCTCTCTTTCATGTGCCACTTTATGAGCCAGTCAATGCCACTCTCCTTGCCCCACTTTTTGCCACATTTCCCCAGTCACAGGGCCCTCTCCTTGTCCTCTATCAGCGCTCTCGTTTCTCTGTCGCGCTCCAGTACGTCTTCTGTGTCCCTCATTATGCGTCTTGGTCTGATTTTGTGTTCGTCATTCGTTCTATATCGCGATCAGATTTCGTGTTCCACTCCGATTTCGTGTTCAGACAGATTTCGTGTTCCAGTCTGATGTTGTCTCCAAGTCCCTCTTTGATTGTTCCAGTTTATGTTCCATTATGCTTTCAGTCTGTCTTTTACCTAGTCTCATTTTATGTTCATACCCCATTTGTGTCCTGGTCTGAAGTCTTTGCTGTGTTCTAGTCAGATTTTCCGTTTTGTTTTTTTCTTTCTATTTGCTTCCCAGTCTTATATAGTTTCCAAGATCCTTTTCATCTCTCCCTCATTTCCAGTCTATTTTCATATTCAAGTCCCTCTGTTGTCCAGTCTATTTTTGTGTCATAGCCCAGTGCGAGTTTGTGTTCAAGTTTCACTGTCTGTGTTCTAATCTGGTTTCGTGGTGCAGTCCTCTTGCCGTCCCTCTCTGATTTCAGTGCTTCTCATTTAATCTTTTGATCTCCCATATCCTACATCCTTTCTCAGTTCACATTATCTTGCTGTGAATCAATACAAATATATATATATATATATATATATATATATATATATATATATATATATAGATACATAGATAGATCGATAGATAGATAGACAGAGAAAGATAGATCGATAGATAGATAGATAGGTAAAACCTTCACCCATACCCTCTATCCCTTCTTCTGATCCCCTGTCTTACCCGTCTCCATTTATCTGCTGTTTTCTTATTTGTCTTTCCCCATTCCAGTTTTTTATCCTGGTTTTTAGATCTTTCTCGGTAGATCTGACGTTCAAACCCTATGTACCTTCCGTATACTGATCTCCTTTCCTATCCTTCTCCACTTTTTTTCTGTCTCTCTCACGTCTCCTCTTCCTTCAATATTCTGATGCTCTTTACTAACCTTCTCAGGATATCTATCCCTTTTCTTTTATTCCTCTTCCCTGTTCTTGTTTTCTCGGTAGATCTTTTCTCCCTCCATTTCCTTCTTCCCTTCCCTGTTCTTCTCTTTTCGATCCTTCTCCACTTCTCCGTTAACATCCCCTACGTTCCCTTTCCCTTTCTTTCCCAGCTTCTCTTCCGGTGGCCCCACAATTTCCTGTTTATGTCCCTCCCTCCCTCCCCTTCTGTCCCCTTTCCAGCCCTATTTTGTATCCCCCTCAGCATCTTGTCCCCACAGTAGAGGCGCTGACTTATCACCCCCCGCAGGACGGACAAAGACACTGTCAGATACCAGATAAGCATCGCCGTTCATCCTCCGAATAGAAATGTAGCAATAAGTCCATAGTCTGGCTTCTATGACCACATGTATTCTCTCTCTCTCTCTCTCTCTCTCTCTCTCTCTCTCTCTCTCTCTCTCAGAATGCTTTTTCCTTCGACCTCTCTTTCTGCAACGCTGTTTCCCCTCCCTCCCCTTCTCCCCTCCTTACCTACCTCCCCAACCTCCCATTTCTTTACACTCGATTTTTATTGCCCATTTTGCTTCCTCCCTCTCCATTTGCACCTCCGCTCTCCACCCAGTTTCTTGCGCTTTTGTTTTTTCTTTACCGTCTCTCCATCTCCTTTCCCCTTACACCTCTCATTCTCCCTGCCTCTTCCATTTTTATCCTGTCTTCTTCTTTCACCCTCGTTTTATTATTTCTCCCGCTTCCTCTCTCGTCTGCCAGTTTCTTTTACGTTTTTACAGCTTCTCTGCTTCTTGGAAATTCGCCCTCGCTCTTTAACCCAGGCCTTCTTTTCGCATTTCACAATATTTTTTCCTCTATTCTTTTTTACCCCTACTTCTCAGATTTTCTCATCTTTCAGTCCACACTCTCTTATTATTTAATCTCTCTTCTTCCGTTCTTCCTCTGTCTATTTAACTCTTCTTAATGATATTTTCCAGTCATCATTGCTTTATCAACCTTTCATCCATTCTGCTTCATTTCTTCCAGTATAATATATTCTTCTTTCTTCATCCTGTTCATGTAATTTTTCCTTGCCTTTTATATCATTCCGCTGTTTCCGTCTCATTTTATTTTTTATCATATCTCATTATGTTGTTCTTATTCTGCCATATCCCCTCTGTTATATTTCTTATTCAGCTTCATTTCTTATTTCATTTTTATTTCCCTATTCTTTCATTCCACCATTCCTTCAGCCTAAATTATTCATTCCACTTGTACCTCACTTCGATTATGTTCAGATTTTTTTCCGTATTTTATCCTCCAGATTTTCCTGCCAACATAGCTTCTTTTACTTTTTTCTTTTCTCCATCCAGTTTATCATTTCCTTCCACGTATTCTGTAAGAAATATGTATTCCTAATGCTAAATGGGGAAGTCTCATAAATTTGCTTTTTCCGAAACGTTGATGATACGTTACTCTACCATGAACGTTCATTGCGTTCAGTGAACACATTGAACTTGTAAATATCTGTGCGTGTGTGTGTGTGTGTGTGTGTGTGTGTGTGTGTATGTAGTAAATGCATGGATTGCATCTATTTATGCCCGAGTGTTTACGCTTATATTTTGTGTGTGTGTGTGTGTGTGTGTGTGTGTGTGTGTGTGTGTGTGTGTGTGTGTGTGTGTGTGTGTGTGAACGCAATAGTAAATGTATGGATTGCATTTATTTATGGCCGACAATTTACGCTTATATTTTGTGTGTGTGTGTGTGTGTGTGTGTGTGTGTGTGTGAGAGAGAGAGAGAGAGAGAGAGTGCATGATTATATAAGAAGAATGTATATGTTTATGATTGACAATATTCTCTTTTATTATGTGTGTGAGTATTGTATATGTATCTGCTTATGCATGGCGTGTGGCTTTGTATACTTGTGTGTATATGTTTGCGCGTACGTGTTTGTGTATACTTATGTGTACGTGTGTGTGAGAGAGAGAGAGGGGGAGGGACTAGATACATGTTGGCGAGTGTATGAGTGGCGGGGTGTGTAGTGTACTTCTGTGTGTGTATGTGTGTGTGTTCTTGCAAACTTATGTGTAAGTGGATGTGTTTCTGTGCCTATGCCTCTACGCGTATGAGCATGTAAGTATGTGTGTGCGTGTGTATGAAGTGGTGTGTACGTAAGTGTGCGCGTGTGTGTCTGACGGAAGGTGGGTATACAAGGGTGCCTCATAAACTCTCATCCCGGGTGTGCTTGTGTCGCTTGTTACAGAAAACACACACACACACACACACACACACACACACACACACACACACACACACACACACACACACACACACACACACACACACACACACACACACACACACACACACACACACACACACACACACACACACACACACACACACACACACACACACACACACACACACACACTCAAAATCACCCTTTTCCACAACACACAAATTACCTTCCCACGTTAAAGTGCAACCCCAGAGGAATTTGCAGCCTGGATATCCTCATAGTAAAGTAAATAAGGGCAAGGCAGGGTCGTTAGGTAAATAGGCAAAGGCAAATAATTATGGAGATTTGCTGGCGTCGTAATGAGATGATAAACAGGATTTGTGTCGGCGGTAATGATTATAGTGCTCTTGTGTACACTGGCTGGCGCGAGAGTGATGCTGGTGGCGGGTGTGTGTGTGTGTGTCTGTGTCTGTGTGTGTGTGTCTGTGTGTGTGTCTGTGTGTGTGTGTGTGTGTGTGTGTGTGTGTTTGGTGAGGGAGGGATGGGGTCATAGTGGTAATTGGTGTTTGTGGCGAAGTAGATGGTTGTGGTGGTGAATGTGGCGGATGTTGTGTGGGATGAATTTAGTGGTGTTTTCGATGTGTGTGTGGCGAGGGAGGGTGTGTGGTGGTAGGGGGTGACGAGTGTGGTGAGGAAGAAGATATGTGTGTGGTGGTGAATGTGTTATAGAGGCAGAAACACACACACACACACACACACACACACACACACACACACACACACACACACACACACACACACACACACACACACACACACACACACACACACACGAGGTATAGTGCGTGGGTGTGATGGTAGTGAGATGAAGAGGGGAGGAGGGAGAATATTTTTGCATTTAATGGAGGCGGTGGGAGTCTGGAGTTTGGTTGTGGAAGGTGGTATTGATGAGTGATGATGGACGTTGTTGTAGCGTGGTGGATATTTTCCATGGCAGGGGATGCTGTTGTGAATAATGGTAAAGGTGATGGGATAGTATAGCTGTGATGATGTTGATTGGGATACGGTAAAATATTGGCGGTGGTGAGTGGCATGGAAGTTCTGAAAGACAGTGAATGTTGTAAATGGTGGTTTAGGATGTTTCTGTAGCAGCAGTAATGATGATGATGATGATGATTGCGGTAACACTTAGGTGATGAATGATTTCTTGATAGTGATAGAAGGAATTTGGTTGTTATATTTAAGTTATTGGTTTTAATATGGTCGTGTGGTGGTGTTGGTACCAGTAACTCTGAAGGTGCTACTGGTTGTATAATGAGGTTGGTTGATGATCGTGAATAGTGACTAATTTGGATGGAACGACAGTGTTGTTGACAAAGGTGAATGTTGTAGTTAGCAAGACAGGGTGGTTATGGTATGGTAGGAATGTAGGCAGATTAATTAACTCCATCATTAAGTGAAAATAAAAGACCAGGATGATAATGAGATATTAAAATGATGCGAGTTAGCTTACTTAGTTGGAATTGGTTAATGAGAAGGTGGGTGTAAGCTGTTAATGATCGTCTTTACCGTTTGGTTATGATGATCTGGATTGGTTTGATCAGGTGCAGTGACGGAATGATTAAGATTTCTATTGCTTTGACAGTGAGATGATGGTGATTGAGACAAATAGAACTTGCGATAATAGTGTTAGTGATGATACCGATTACACTCAGCTTATGAATGTGGTCAGATTTGACGTGATTGAAAGGCGATGTAATTTCAACTGTGACCAAGGATAAGTGCGAGAGTAGCAATGATCGTACTTAACTCCAGCGGCAGTTCAGTACCTCACAGTGCCAAGTCCTTCACGATACTAATTCTAGCTATATTGATCAGAGGTTTGTGCTCCAGAGACATACATCTGTTCTGGGATATTTCAGCCTCACTTAGACTGATCCTTCCTCGCCGTAAACTATACCAAGATAGCCTTCCCGTGATCGCATGATGCCTCTAACTGTTGCCCCGCTCGTTGCTGCTAATTAGGTTTGGCGGAAGAAGTAATTACGGGTGGAAGGATGGGTGAAATTGGCTCAGGTGCTTCGTAAGTTGCTACCTGTGATGTAATATATTGTACGAGAATATTGGTTAAATTAACGTGATATCGAAGAGGATAATAAGGAAAAGGATATATCCCTTACTGAATGGCCATACCATCCTCTCTCTCTCTCTCTCTCTCTCTCTCTCTCAGTAATAAGTATGACATTTAATTGTAATAAGCTCGACACATGTTTCTTTTCTTCAGCACACATATTGAAAGATTTAATCTAGTTACCAAAAGATTTAATGTAGTTTTGTAAGGCAGAGTAGTGTGATGCTGTGCTCGGAAAGGAAAGCAATCGAGTGGCATGCAAATTGTGCCTAATCAGAGGTATGCTTATCTTATCAGGTTTAACCATAATTTAGTTTCCTGACGCCTCTATCTCAGCTGTTTACTCTGCATGCCACCCCTTGATAATCCTCGTGTATTTTAGAGATGTGAACTCTGTCGATATTCAAAAGAGATAAATAACACCCAGGAGAACATTATAGTGTCGGCCACAAAATAAATCGCCAAGAATTCTGTCCTACGAAGTCTACCGTGTCAACAACAATACGAGCCTTTGACCAACTAACACTGCACAGCGAATGGAATTGAGCCCTTGCATGTGAAAGCTTCGTATCGAAAATCTCACTTTATTAAAAAAAAAAAAAAAGTGCACTTGTTCAGGTGCAGAGGGGATTTACTAACCAAGAATAGCATAAGAACTGCAGCCAAGGAAAAAGAGAAACAAATTTGCTAAAAAAACAGATTTAAAACAGACAAGAAGGGGAACCTGAGATGATTCAGGAAGTTGGCAACAGGGAAGGAAGGTGGAGGAGGAGAAGCAGGAAATAGGGCACTGAAGGTAAACAAACATTGAACGTTTTTTCCTTTTCACCCAATCTGTGCTATTTTCAAAAAGGAGTTTGTTTTATCTTGGTGTTCATTGTCTGCCAGCACCTCGTCGTCGCTGAATATAACTTGTCGCCATTTTACTGTTTCTCTGCTTTACTTTCCGTGTTTCCTCTTCCTTTGCTGTTGTGTCTCTTCGGGTTGCCAGTCCTGTTGTCCTCTTCAAAGCAATAACGTTTATATATATATCATCATCATTAGCCGTTTGAGTATCCACTGCAGGACCGGCCTATCCCGACCGAAGTGGGGACGATACAGCCAATGTATCTTTACCAAGTGGCTTAGGCTGTCTGGTAGAGATTGTATGTAGGGTGAGAAGTGCTTGTAAGTGTAACTGTAGTGTTGGAGTGGCTTTGGATGTGTGTGTAGTCTGTGAACCATGTGTAATCGGCCCGCGCAAGCAGACTGGGTGCAAGCATACTTTATAGTAAGCGACACTGGTTCAGCCACAGCACCCCTTGTGTCCGCCAATGCAGTACGTGGCCGGGTGAGCATTCCCAAAGTTTATTACCCTGGCGGGGCGCGAACCCTGGCTCACCCGTGTACGAAACGCACACTCTACCACTGTACCACAGAGGCTCCATATATATATATATATATATATATATATATATATATATATATATATATATATATATTTATGTGTGTGTGCCTGTGTGTGTGTGTACACAGTGTGTGTGTATATATATATATATATATATATATATAGGCTATATATATATATATATATATCAAAACGACTTCTTTTACTTTAGCGGAGACCTCTTGAAGTGATGGGTATAAACAATAATAAATTAAATTCTGCAGTGAGATTAAAAATTTTTTATCTCAGCTACCACCACATTAATATTCTTAGCTTAGGAAAGACCATAATTACCATGCATTCCCCCACATCTTCCTTCACCATCGATTCCTCCACATTTCCTCGTTCTACTCCCGTAATATCATTTCATGGCATTGAGCGCACTTAATACTGTATGTTGGTTATAGCCAGACGATTCATTCAGTAGAAGGATATTCCAAAGTGGTGAAGCGTTAGTGTAGTAAAGAGATGGAAATTATTAATTATAACATAAAATAGCGGAGGCCAAAATTAATCCAAAGGTTATATAATTTGCTACAGTCCTACGACACTCTGCTCACCTGGTAATAGTCATAATGGTAACTAAGCAGCGCCATCGTCCACTGGCAACACAGGCCAACAAGCCAGCCAGTCCTCTCCCGGCAAAATCGTCTCTCCCTTACGCTGAACACGGCCAGAAATTACAGCCCAGCAATCGCCGCGGGAGGAAGCCTGGAAATGCAACAGAGAACCTCCCTCCACACACGTATAACACAATAAAGGCAAAAGTGCGAGAAAGGAAGGCGCGAGAAGGACGATCGCCATACGGGACTGAGAGGCACCGACGACGAAGGGAAAAGCTGGAAGGAGGAAGTGGGAGAGGAGTTAAGGGGAGCATAGACCAGGCCGGGGAGACAAGCCAGAAGGTAAAGGAGGTGCGCTTATGGCTTTGTACAGGAGGCGGGGAGGGGGGAGAGAGGAGGCAAGCGAATGAGGGAGAGGGAGAAGATGGAACAAGGAAAGTGAGGGAAGGGTTGAGAAAGGGGATGGGGGAGACTAAGAGAGGGGAAACAAGCAAGAAGGTAAAGGAGGCTGGCTTATGGCTTTGTAAGGAGGGGTGAGGGAGAGAGGGAGAAGGTACAGACGACAATGTGAGGAGAGGCTAAGAAAATGAAGGGAGAAAAAGGAGAGGGAGATGAACAGGGAGGAATGGAAAAGAGGAAGGATATCAGGGATAGTGGAAAGGGTATAGACAGACAGGAGAGGAGGAGGTAGTAAGGGGAGACTAAGAAAGGGAAGAGTGGGGAGGATAAAGAGCGGATGGGGGAGACTGAGAGAGAGAGGAGGGAAGCAATGAGATGGTTGTGACTGAGGGAGGGGAATGAGATGGAGATGGCAGGGGGATGAGGGGAGAGGGAGATTGAGAAAGGGAAGGGGTTGTGGGGAGGTTGAGAGAGAGGAGTGGGATAGGAGGACGGCTGAGAGAGGTGGATTGGGAAAGAGGATTTTGGTGGTAGGCTGAAGGGTGGAAGGAGAAAATTGAGAGAGAGGATGGGAATGAGAAGTTGAGAGGGGAAGAGGGTATGGAAGGTCGAGTGGTTTAATGGAAGGAGGAGGCTGAGAGAGGTAGAAATGGAGGTGGATGGGTACTAGGAGGAATGGAATCGGTTAAGGAGGTGGGGGCGAGGAGTAGAGTAGAGTGGATGGTTAGTGAAGAGGTAGAAATGGGAAATGGAGGTAAAGGGAGGGGAGAATATAGGAATTAGACGAACGAGGAGAGGAAGTAGACAGAAGAATACCAGATAATAGGAAGGGAAAAAGAAAAGAGAGCTCAAAGATGGTGATGGGTTACATGGAAGAGGTCTAAGAGAGTGAGAAGGAAAGGTCTAGGGAGACAGGTAAAAGGATGATATAAAAAAAAAAATTGACAACAGGAAAGAGGAGAGAATATCAGAGGAGTAATAAAAGAGGGAGAAGAAAAGCGACAGAAGAGATAGTAGGAGGTAGAAGGAATTTTAGCGAATTTGTAGGCAGAAAAAAGAGTGGACATAAGATTGAGAGCTACGAGATGTAGAAGAAAGTAAATGGTCAGTAGAAGGAAGAGAGAAAGGTAATGATGATGGTTAGGGCAGGTAGGACACTGAAAGGGAGGAGAGAGGGTGATTTAAGAGGAAGTGAAAGTGGATAGAGAGAGAGAGAGAGAGAAAATGGAATGAAACTGTATACGAGAGAGAAAATAGAGACAATAAGGATTATACGATTAAGGTCTAGAAAGAATTAAAAGTAAAATGGCTATCAAGTGGAAAGGAAAAAACTAAGGGAGAAAATAAAGACTTGAGGTGAAAAGAGCTTCGTAAGGCATAGTGAGGACGGAGAGAAGGTACTGGAGGGGGAGAAAGTAGAAAAAATAAATTGTTGGAGAAGGTATGGGAAGTGTGATGGTGATGAGAAAGTACGGCTTATATGAGAAAAACTTTAACTATAAATATCTTAAAGTTTTGTTATTTGTGTGTGTGTGTGTGTGTGTGTGTGTGTGTGTGTGTGTGTGTGTGTGTGTGTGTGTGTGATTCTTTCCTGGTGTATCTTGCTCTGAAAATAGTTAATACAGCACGTTGTATTTTTTCACTTGTTTAATTTGAATGTTTCCTGATAGTGCATGTAAAAATACTCTTCCAGTATTCATATTTTCGGTAAATAAATGAATCATAGTAAACTTTAATAGACTACATTAAATGTCCTGTTCCACTTTGCAATAATTTAGTTACCAGTTTTGTTGTGGCATCTGCGTCATCGTACAAATTGCTGTTTTCCTCTTGAGTTATTCGAATAATGTTTCCTAACGTAGCTCTTACTGTCTCATTTTATCAGCTTTTTACTTTCTGTAATTTTGCCGCCGCCACTTCATTCATTCACTCCATCCCTTCTGAATCTCTTCCCCTTTCACAACCCCCAACTTTCAGACTTATTTATTCTGTCCCTGTCTCACCTCCCCAAAGCTGTTCAGTTCATTCATTCAGTTATTCATTCACTCCACTCTTTCCCTTTCTCTGTCATTCTTCCCTCTCTCGATCTATAGGCATTATCACTCGGCTTTCATCTATTCTTTGACTTAACGTCGTTCATCCACACACATTCCCCTGTCTCCTCCTCTTCCTTCCCTAACCTTTATACCCTCCCCGCCACCCGTCGATTCCTCTTTCCATGTCCTTTTGTCCATACTTCTTCCTGTCTGTCTTATCTCCTTTCATTCTTCTCCCTCTCCCCTCTGTCTGGCCCTCCCTGTAGTTTCTCTTCCTTCTCCCTGTATCCTGCTCTCGCCCATCCACCTCCTCGTCCCTGTTCCTCGGTCTGCGTCCTCTGCTGTCACTCTGACGCTCCCCCTACTTCTCCATGTTGCTTCCTTTCCCTCTCCTTTTCAGTCCCTGTATCTACTACCTCTATAGCTCCTCCCAGTACTTGCCATTCTTGTCTTCCTTCTCAACACTTAACCTTCCACCATACTCCTTCTCCCTTTCCCCTCTTTGTATTGTACCACCTTTCTATTTCTCCTCTGTCTCCTCCCAATCCGTCTTCCTGTTTTTTCTCCGATTCTCCTCTCACTGCTTCCCTTTCTTCTCTCCTCTACCACCTCCCAGACTTTCCCTCTATTTCCTGTTGGCTTTTTTTTTCGCTACTTCCTCTTCTTCTCTCCCTTATTCCCCTACCCATCCATAATTCCTCTCCATTTGGCCGTCGACACTTCTCAGTCCCTCTCCCTATTTCTTCTTCATCTGCCCGTTCCCTCTTCCCAGTCACTCTCCCTATTTCCTCTCCATCTGCCCCTCCTTTCATTTCAGTCGCTCTTCCTATTTCCTCTCCATCTGCCACTTTCCTCTTCCCCAGTCCCTCTCCCTATTTCCTCTCCATCTGCCCCTCCCCTCCTCCCAGTCCCTCTCCCTATTTCCTCTCCATCTGCCCCTCCCCTCCTCCCAGTCCCTCTCCCTATTTCCTCTCCTCCCCACTACCTCCCTCCCTTCCCCCTATTCTGCCGTGCTGCCAATCACGTGAGCAGGGAAGGAGGGATCATGGTTAAGGCAGATCACGTCCCCAGCCTCCTCAAGTGGCCATGAGCGCCCCCTCTCATCACCTGCCTCAATGACCACGCCTCATCACATCACCACCCCATGTGTCGGACCTCCTACAGTTCTGTCAGTATGTACTTTTGTCTACCCATCCATCCTTTCATCTTCCTATCTATCTGTCTATCTGTCAGTCTATCTGTCCATCTATGTCTACCTGTCTGTCTGTCTGTATTTCATTATCTAGCTTTCTATCTATTTAATTGCAGTCAGACACCTTAATCCCAGAGGGGGTGGCCACCAATAAATCGGGATAATTTGTGACCAGAAATACTTTTACACGCTTGGTATTCCAACCTGACCCCAACCCTTTCCAACCCGCTTGAAAACAACAGGCCAATTAGAAAGTGTTGGGGGAATTGTCGTTTGTCATCTTCGTTGGATTTTTTGTCCATTTCCTCTTTTTCATTTATTTTGTCATTTTTATATTCGAACACAGTATTATTGTTTTCTTGTTACTAATTTTTAGATACAATTTTCAGCCTGTTATCATTACTTCATCGTCGTTTCTTCCTTTGTCATTCACTCCCTTTTCAGTGACTGCTGACTCTCTTGCTTTCCTCCTATGATATTTGATGCATATTTTTCTCGTGTCAGTCTCTCATTCAGTGCCTCCTCATCGGCCTTTTGCTCTTATCTCATTTTTTCAGACACTTCATTTGGCTTCTGTATCGTTGGCTGTTGTTTTTATCACTTTCATGTAGTTCAATTTCGTTAGCTTCTTCTCAATACCCCGTTCTGATTTTTTTTTTTTTTTTGTCCCATTAGTCAACATAGTTCTGGTCTCGTTCATTCGCGAAGTCTTTATCAGTTGTTTGCTCTTCCTTTCAATCCGTACTTTGGCGACTATTTCTATTTGCCCTCACTCAGTCCTCATCAGACGGTCGTTTGTTCTTACTCATACTCAGTCCCTGTTTGTTGGTTGTCTGTTCTTTTTCTCATTAAATCACTCTTTGTTGGCTGTTTGTTCTTCCACTTATTCAGTCCCTTTTTCTTGGCTGTTTGTTGGCATTTTGTTTCCTTCTCTTTCTGTCGACTATTTGTTGTTACTCTTATTTAGCTCCGTTTTGACAGCTGTTTGTTTCTCGTGCAGTCCCTGAACGCTGTCACTGTTAATGTCATACTAGAGTACTTATTTTTAAAAACAAATTTATTTGCCCATAAAATATCCTACGAGTTAGAAGGATAAAGCCTATTTCACTAACCCTTTCACTACGTCGTGGCACCAGAGTATTTAATTCTAGTTTTCATTTTATTCATGGTAAGCCCATCATTTCGGTGACTTTTTTTTTTTTCCCCCAAGTTCTGGCTACCGAACATTTAATTTTGTTGTAGCACTGACAAATCCTATTGTACCGAAGGTGTTCATGAAAGTCATTTGTGACTCTTTCGTTTGAAAAGTTTCCCTTAAAGTGTGTGAAATCTTGTGGAAATTGCAAGAAGAAAGCAATCAGTGCGTCATTACAGTGAGGGGGCTAAGGTGAATAAAGGCACAACACATCATAAAAGTTAGACAGTCCATTTCGACATAAATCCACCTCTGCCTTTAGCCATCCTTCTCCTCCCAAGAGCCGTATTGTTTCCGGCGTGAGAATAAATCCCGGGTCCCATTTTAAAGACGCGAAGACATACATAAAACCCTGGCCCCGTCTCGCCCCGCTGATGTATGGCCCGTCACAAGTCCCTCTACACCAGAATTTATTTTACTTCGCCTTGCACGGTATTCCAGTTCTCTGCCATGCCTCTTCCGTACCATGACCTTACTTGGGTATTTAATTTTCCCGCCGTAGGACAAGGAGACATCTGGTAGTGAAGGAGGTTAGTAATATTCCCCCTTAACCCTTTTACTACACCGACTCATTTTACATTATTCATTCTTGGTGTATCTCAGGTTTTTAATACTGGCAGGACTGAACGAATAAGACGCAGGGAAAGAAGGCGTGCGTGTTTCATAGTATGTATTAGGAAGTTTTTATTATTATTATTATTATTGTTATTATTGTTATTGTAGACACGTAGATAAATTAAGTTCTGCACGGTGATAGAAAAAAAATCAGAGAAGGTTGGATTGAGCAGTTTTCAGACACGGTTGGACAGGTATTGGAAGTGAATGGGACACTATTTGGAGCTGTACCCCCCCCCTCCCATCCTCTCCTACCACACACACACACACACACACACACACACACACACACACACACACACACACACACACACACAAGGGGGTGGGTTTTTACTGTTTTTGTATTCCCCCCTCATCAAGACCTCTGCTTGTTTTTCTTCTGTAATATTGGAAAAGAAGGTTAACTTTCCTGTCTCAGATATGGCAATGGCACAACATCAATCCAGGGACACGCCAGTATCGTATCTATCTATTGTTCTACAACCAAATGTCTTAACTCGGAGGGGATGACCACAAGCAAATCACCTCCATGTCCCTGCTTTCCATCATCGGGCTGCCCTCCCTCACACTCACACCACCCTCATTCCGTCCATATTTTGATTACAAGTCCAGCAGCCACATTCTCGTGGGTTGGGGAGGCTCTCTTGCACCCACTTAGGGATCTGATTTGCATATTACCCTTCTATAGTCTATCGTACCTTATGTCATGTTTGCATTTTTAGCCCTTCAGTTTCGTGTCCTTAATAGTTCAATTTAGGAATTTCTCCAAATGTGATTAAAGAACGGGTCAAGAGTAAAATGAAAAAGTCATCGGATTGAAGGAGTTATGCAAGATTGGTTCTAACCGTTCACTACGAGTTCTTCCTTAACCTGAATTTAATTGTCTGGCAATAATAAGAGTAACGTACCGGTAAGAGAATGCGTCCCACTAGTGGAGTGAATGTCGACATAATTGTATAACTAACATTCAAAGGAATATTATCGAGCAGAAATATACTGTTAACCCCTTTACTACGATGAGTTACATTTAGTCCAACCATCACCTGACGATTCATTCAGCTTTTGGTGTGTCTCTAGTTGTGAAATGGAGAATGACAGCTATTTCTAACCCCTCCATTCTGAAAAGTCTCTCATGTTAAATGGAAGTATCTAGTGGTATCGAGAATAAAATGTAACATGCATCATGGACTTGTGAGGGTACCTAAGGGAGAGATGGTAGGGATCCTGGTAAGCTCATGAGATCACTGTGCCTGATGCTGAGTGGAGCCTCCATTGTTGCCTGATAGTGTAGCAGTAGCTAATGTGTCGCCCATGAGGCTTTTGCTTTTCCTCAGCTGATAGGGTCTAGTTACTTTATTGACAAGACTATGGATAATCCCTAATTATATATATATATATATATATATATATATATATATATATATATATATACACAGATAAGCAGCATATTCCGACTAGAATTTTGATATTTATGCATGGTAGTTGAATATACCAAGGTAAAAGATGGATTTATTATATTTATATGCTCTCTGACACACTTTAGTGAGGTGGCACCTGAAAACAGAATTGAATTGTAGGGTATGTGCAAGGTATTAGCTTTTGGTCACATTCTTCATTGTATGACCATAATTATTCTTGGGGGAAAAAAAAAAAAAGGTTCCACATAACAATATAAATTTCGGGTATCATCCTTCTATAATCCCGCACACATACCAACAGCTAGATCTTCAGCCAGCACATCCCCTTACCACCCTACTCTTTAACCCCGCACATTCCGCTCACTACATTTACCAGCACCTATTTACATTCTCTCACCCAGAAGGAGGGTCTTTTTGGAATTTACGGAGGTTGTAAAAGAACGGTATCCACTTGTAAGGCCGCCGTATTTTAGGCTTTGCTACCAACTTTTTGAGGAACCAGGGCGGAGTGGACATTGGGAGGGGGTCGGGGGGAGGCTGGGTACAAAGTCGTTTACCCTTCACTACGAGGTATCTTTCGCTAAGCTCTAGTAAAATCATCATGTGGTAGCAAAATGTTAATAGTAGTAGTAGTAGTAGTAATAATAATAATAATAATATTAATAATAATAAAAAGTAGACAGCACTCTGAGAGCGCATACCTCCGCCAACACATGGACCAGGCAATTCAGATCACCATCAAAATTATGTCAACTCTTTCCTTGTCCCATGACCCATGTATCTACAAAATCTAATTGAAAAGCATCATTTGCTTTCTGAGATTTCTTGTGGATAATCAAAGAAACAGACAAAAACAATTATTATCCACAACTGGAGCCAGATCCGCCTCAAAATCTACTCAGCTTTTCCTTGGCCATTGGGCTACCCCTCCAGAAAGTTGAATCGAAATTCGACAGTAACTTTTTGGACAGACAAACAAACAGACATGGATGATAACATAACCTCCGCTCAACCTCCTTGGCGGAGGTAATAATACGGCAGAGGTTATCATATCTGGATGTATACGAGAAATATGTATTATATTATATGATTTACTACCCGTATGTACAGCAAATAGGATTTTTTATTTTGCAGGAACGGTACGGTACTTAACCTACCATCTTTCCTTTAGCTGCTCGTAGTCTGGAAATTTGTAGGTTCTGACTAGATTTTGTACCCTAATTATAAAAATGTATCTCTAAAGGGGATGAATTCATCTTCCTGGGTGACAGTGTTAAGGTGAAGCTGGAGTTTAGCCCACGTTACAGTAGATGTTGTGAAATAGGTGCATTGTATACTGGATAACGTTTAGGTGTTTTTTGTCGCGTAGGAAATGTTGTACCAAGATTTATTATACCTCACAATATACAGACAGCTGGGTGATATAATAAGTGCATAGTCATTTGAAACAGTGAGAACCGTAATAGAGATATAAAGACTGAAAAACACTGAATAATATTATCAAGGTAGTAAGCTTCAGGGAAGTACAGTAACCATTACTTGAGATGAGGGTTTAATTTTATTTGAAGAATGAACTTTTCTAGGGCGATTGATCTCCCGGTTCGGGTTATTCACTAGCAAGGGTAACCTCAGGTGGACCCACTGGTAAGGGTAACCCAGGTTAGGGGCTACTCACTGGTAAGGATAACCTCAAGTGAGGGCTACCCACTGGTGAAGATATTCCCAGGTCAGGTTGAGGGTTACCCACAAAAAGGTAGGGAAAAGATTGCTCTCACCTGCATGGTCCCTGGTGAGGTTAGGCAGATGTTCAGGATTCTCGAGCGCACTTTGTCATAGCATGTACCAGTGCTGGATATTGGGCAACGAGTATGTTATTAATTTAGTAATGAATGTGACACGTTGCTGATGCTGTTAATGTTGATGAAATTATATTGCGCTTGTTCATTATTGTCATAACTTAAAAATTATTTACTGAACGTGAAAGAAATCTGAGGCAAGTCTTGAAAGTATTTGGTTTTCTCTGCTGGCATCCCTGGCGGAAGGCCGTGGGAAGTTGCCCTTCCTCCTCGGCTACTGGATCGGGAGATTCGCCTTGGTTTGTAATAAATGATGAGATTCAGATGTGCATCAGAATCGATGGGCATCACATTATTATGTATTATGTTCTTTGAGCCTTTTCATCATTCTGGTATGCAGATGACATAAAATTTTTGCAGTAAAGATCAGTGCTCCCAGAGGCTTCTTGTGGTAGTTACTGGACCATAAATGTGTCCGTTCGTCGTCTTATGATTTCCAGCATTATAATGAGAAACCGCTGTCTCCCACTGACAAGTTCCCTTCAGGAAATGAACCCTGTATGTCAGTATACATGCAACACCTGTGATTTGCGTCGCCTAAATTCTCGATATATAGGCTTTACTACGGTCACCTCGTCTAAGAAGATAACAGCTCACCAACAGAATGGTGCAAATCTACGTCACAGCAGCAGAAGTCATGGGCTTGCCTTAACCAGACCAAAGCATAAGGACCAAACTTTATCCTGTACAAAGAACCTGACAAGAGAAGGCTAAGGATGACAGATGCTGTTTACATCTCTAATAACAAGCCTATCATAAGCATGCAACAGCTGTCAGAAGACCGCAGGGCGCCATCTGATTGAGTGTCCTCAGGTGTGTGCCCTGTACTCTGATTGTCTAGTTACCATCCTCTCTCTCCTCCACCATCTGATCCAACAACGAAGCATAATTACCGGTTCACCTGCCACCAATCTTCATTTCAGCCTGAGCATCCAGCCAGCAATATGTCGTGAATATGGCCTACTGAGTGCTGAAAGACATTACGAGAACTCAAAATGGAACTGGGAAACCTACGAGTACTCAGTACTCGTAACGATGAAAATCGCATCCTCATCAGAAACATTGAGAAAATATATATATATATATATATATATATATATATATATATATATATGAGTGTGTATCTTTATCGAGGAAGTGTCAGATTTTTCGTATTTAATGTTATCCAAAACTGTTAGTGATCACAGTACCTAAGACTCTATGACTCTATATAGAAGAGAAAGGGGATGAGAGAAGAGGCGAGTGGCGTGTCTTCAGGTCGGCTAGTTAGTTTCACGAGTTCTTGCAAGCCTCTTGCACTATATCTTCTGACAGGCAACATGGGTGGTTTCTAAAGTCTCTGTTATCACTTAAGCTTGTATGACTCTCTTGCAGCTAAATTAAACCGTCTGGGGTAATAGTAGAATACTTGAGTTATTCCAATCATAATAGGGTTAATGGTATCAGCATTACTATTTCCTTTCTGCTATAACTCACCCTTAGAGAATAAAACCGGCTGACGTTGGCTGGAATAGAATACGGTACTAAGGTTGTCCCGACCATGACAGAGTTAACTACTGACAAGGGACACTAGAGCCTGGTAATTGGTCCCAGTGGACGAGGTAAAAGCGGTTGCTAAGTTACATTTCGCTAAAAGTAGATCTTGTTATATGTACAGTTGCAGGCTTAATTAATGATTTTCTTCATTACTGTACGATAGGTACTAGCAAGGGCCGCCTTCTTACTGCCTAGTTATACAAAAGCCCCTCATCTTCCTCCCTATCCCGTGAAAGGTGGATGATGGACTGCTGGTGGAGGGCAGTATCATCCTGCAGTCTACAGGCTTCACATTCAGATGAACCTAGGATTGCAACTACTGCTTTTGTTGTACGATGAATAAGGAAGAAGCGAGTCAGTGATAATCGAAAGCCAGGGATGCACTACTCAAAGTCCAACATTTTTTTCACAGAATGTTATACAGAAGGTTGATACCTGATTTTTCAAAGAGAAAGAGAACCGAAATAAATGCCCGCAAGTGTACAATACCGACTTCACAGTAACAGAAATTCAACGGTGAATCCGACGGTTTCACAAAACTTAATACAGTTGAGAACATACTGTAAGTACTTTTTTATATCTGGAAATCCAAAATAATGAATGGAGATTCTAATTCCTCCAACCCGCCTGAAAACAGGGGGAATCAATAGTCAGGGACCCATCACAGATCTGGTAATAAGAGACAGCGTGTTGGAGCCTTTCCTACATCCAGCTGTTATTACCCCTGGCCCCGAACGATGACTCACTGGCGCTACCTGTAAGATGACGTGTGTTGTGCAGTGCCAGTAATGCATTGTTCTCAGCGAGAGCTGCTTGCCATTTTTCGTAGGTGCAGTGGGAGTTTTCCATCGACCAGCTAATTTCTGAAATCTTGTGGCCTCCAGGTCACCAGACTTGACATCCCTTGATCCCTTTCTATGAGGAAGACCTGAAAGTTGAATATGAATCTGAAGTTGTGAATATGATTGATGCAAACCTGCAAAGAATATTTGCCAACATTGTAAATAAAGAGTATGAGTTTGTATTAATGAACATGGGTAAAAATTTGAACACATCTTTAAAATGAGCTCCACTTGTTGTCTCAGCTCTGTATGTGAGTTCCTCCCAGTGACTGTACATGAGGCATGTAATTTACATGTAATAAATATAGTTTCATTTGGGTTACATTAATTTTGAATTACTCTGTATTACTGGGTAGCTTTGTAGGAGCTCATTAAGTTTTGACACATTCTTGAGACAGTAAGTGGATTATTGATCATAACTATACCATTTGCTTTTCCTCACTCAGTCACCGTCGCGAGGGAAATGAAACATGTAGATTATAATTCGTGGTTGGATTTAGGACGTGACATTTAATTATGATGATGTAAACTGATGGAGCGTCAGGGTCGTGCCCATAACAGCCTCAGTAACTCGCCTACTAAGTCTCTAATGCCTTTCCCTACCCTCCACTTTTTTTTTTTTTTTTTCTTTTTTCGACGCAGCGGCCATCCTCCCAATTATGGCGGCGGCTAGTTTGGTGCTTCAGGTGGCCCAGCATCCCCTGGGTCGTAGTCGGTAACTTTCCTGAACCTGAGTTGCGTATAAGGCTGCTTGTTTACACTTTTACCTCCAATCCTACACCACCAAACACTTCACTGTTAAGCAAACGTGAACACCGAAGTGGAAAAAATGCTATCAAGCAAAACTAGTCTACTAATTCACTTCTGTGGAGGGTGCTTTATTGTCAACATTGTCTTTGGATCTTTTATGAACACTTGCCCTGGTCTGGTCCCCGTTCTCGTCAGCTTCCTTAGTCTGGTTCACGTTTCCCGAGGAGTGCATGTCCAAACTTTACCTTTCTTATCAAAGGCCGTATTTATAAACTCTCTTAACCTTAAACTGTGTATAAGATTGTTTGTATGTACATTTGTCTTCACTCGTAAAGCTACTAAACATAACAAATTAAAATAAATTGAAAAATGATGTGAAAATATGTAAAATAAACTGTGATAATACTGTAGTTAAATTTTATGGTGACTTTTGATACCCTGTAAATTTGTTAAGATACTGAAGTAAAAAAAAAAAAAGGAAAAACAAAACGATCAGAGATATTCTTTTTGAAGAGACCTGTTTATTTTTTAAATTAGTCAAGATTCTGTATAAAAACTTCCCCTAGTTTGGCCCACATCCTCGTCAGTTCCCTTACTACGGGTCACGGTTTGGACGGTGTGGATGTCCAACCTTTACCTTTCGTATCAAATCTCCAGGTGCAGTAGGCGTAAGAGGTGTCGTCCGTGAGGCAATTTACGGGCCCCCTGAAATAGTCTGGCGCTACCCTCCCCCCTCCTTACCTCCAGAGACACTTCAAGGCCCGTTGAGCAGGGAAAATGTGGCGACTCCTTTGATTTCCTCACCATAGGAAGTGTCGGAGCCTAAGCCTACCCCGTGATGGACTCCGCTGTCCCGCCATCATCATGGGAAGAGGAAAATGGTGATGAAGATGGAGGTGGGAGAGTGGAGGGAAACTTGAAGATATTGGCTTGATGGCCTTGGGAGCCCAGGGGAAAAAATTATGGACGTAGCAGAGATGATATGGCGAAGGAAAAGTGGAAGATTATATAATTTGTCTGTCAGGATAGGTTAATAAATAGATGTTGTTTTAAAATAGGTTAAATAAAACAGCTAACAAACAGAATTGAAAGGGTTTATAAGACGGTAGTAAAGGAAAGAGAGAGAGAAAAAGCTTATTGGGTTTTAGGAGAACGAGGAAGGAGAAGTGAATGGTGGAGGAAGAGCGTTGAGTGAGTGATGAGACGACGTGTAAAGAGACATTTAAGCCTCAGACCCATTAACCCAAGTCCATTTTCTCCCTCCGACGGGCTATAGATTTAATTTGCCATTGTCTCCCTTGGCAGATCGATGCCATAAATACTGCCGCCTCTTCTGTAGGTCAGGTCCAGGGAGATAAACCCATTCATTGCAGTGACGTACTTCTCCTCTGATTCATGCTGTCTCCAAGCAGTTTTATTCAGCTAAGGAGAGGGACTTTTGGAACTGTAAGAGTGAGGTATGTCCATCAGTAACCTCTTCACTATTAGGAGCCCTCCCAGTCTGAAAAAAATCGTCTAGTAGGGGCATAAAGTAAAAAATAAAAAGTCATTGAAAAGGTTAAGGGTCAGTGGGGTGGAAGCAGATGGTCACTTTCCCAGTATGAGGGATGAAGACGCTCGGTACTTAGACCACTCGACCTTGAGGCGCGATGGCTTATGAAAATTGTGTATTTATGGTACCTCTACGTTTTCTCTGATTATGTAACGTGTGAGTGCAGTACGGTACGCGCTAGACGAAGTTCCTTTTCAGCGTGCAAGCAGATTTTGCAGATTTTCTATGCGATTTACAAAACTGGAAGGGATGATGATGATGATGATGATTGATATTATTATTATTATTATTATTATTATTATTTCAGTACCAATTTTGCTGATAGGGAAGTTCACGATAACAAGGCTATTATATGCACATTTGACCTTGTACTCCCACAGTATATTGATTATGTGTATTTTTATTACAAAGAAATTTATATCAGAAGCTGTGGCACTGCGCGCGCGCGCACACACACACACACACACACACACACACACACACACACACACACACACACACACACACACACACACACACACACACACACACACACACACACACACACACACACACACACACACACACACCGCTCGCTGGTGCAGTGGTAACGTTCTCGCTTGCCATCTGGTAGACGGGAGTTCGCGCCTCGCTCAGGTTGCGAAAAGTTTCACTGACGAAGTGGGTGGTTACTGTCCCCCTTGAGCAAGGGGACGGGTGTGTGCGTGTGTGAAGGTCACAGCCTTGCCCTTAGATCGGACTATATGAACTTTCAGCTCCCTTCCGGGAGGGTAAAAGCTGGCGATCACGACCATCAGGTGATCCTGACCGACCCGGTGAATTACACACACACACACACACGTGGAAAGAGGACAACACAGGCTTAACTGAGATCCTGCATCCTTCAGCTGGATCTATACAAAATACAACTAGGTAAAACACACACACACACCACACACACACACACGCACACACACACACACACACACACACACACACACACACACACACACACACACACACACACACACACACACACACAACCTCAAAAACATGCCGATGACTCAGCCAGTGATCCTGACTTAGAGTGAACATCCCGGTGCTAGGGGTGGTATGGAATGTCTCTTTGTAACACCCTTCCCCCACCCACGGCTCCCTCCCCTCCCCAGAGCATGGACGATTTTAGCTTTAGTCGTCTGGTTCTGGCTTCTCTGTCCTATTTATACTCTTCAGTTTTTATCTTCTCGTGTATTTATCCCCGGTAATCATGCACTTTTCATATCACTCACTATTTCTACCGCCATCATCATTTCCACAGCTGTGCCAAGACTTCACTTATATAGAACATAGTCGTTCGTAATTTTGCCTTTCCTTGAACCAGCTTCCTTATATACCTGGCTTATCTCACCCACACCTGACCAAACCAAACTCAGTATGCTCTTGCACTTAGCCCATCTCCACTTATGTATCCTACTTGTTTTATTTTGTTTGAGGGACACTTTTCTAACTGGAAGGTTTAGATACAGCCCACAGTAACCCCTTCACAATGATGGGTCTCTGAACTTCATAAAATTATCTGGTGGTAAGAGGGTTTAAAAAAGAAAATAAAAAGGATATCTACCAATTGTCGCATACTGTTCGATGGTACGGTGATAAATGACTCATAAGGTGAAAAACACTCTCTGATATTAAGCAGAACAAAATAGAAAGAGACGTCATCAGCCTAATATCACGAACTTTTTGTGAATGCAAGACACTAACTACACCCTCGCCACGAAGAATCTGCCAACGTGTTCCCCTGAGTCTCCGTGGGATTGTTGGTAATGGAGGCTGACTCAGTGAAATGTGTATGAATTCCAATGGGGCGGATACCACCTGATGGCTGTTGTTGGTGTGCCGGGAGGTTTATGGCGGTGATTGCTCTTGCTGAAATAAAAGTGTATTTTGCCCGTTAGCCCTCTCATGGTCCAGACAACTTTATTGTTTTATTCCAGCTTCCGCCAGATGATTTTGTTTATATCAGAGTGAGTCGTAAGAATCAGTTTCAAGGAGCTAACAATGAGAAATAGTTCCACGATAGTATTAAAATCTCTTGCGTATGAGTTTTCCTTCAGCTGAATAAAATTGTCTGACATTACCTAAAATAAAGTCATAAAGAGGCACAAAAACGACCTGGAGCAGTGAAAAGATATTCCTCTTTAAGCTGATGACGCGTTTTTTCACTTAAACAATTCATCACGAGTTATATTCGACTTAGAAAAGAACTCATATTGAAGGAGACTTTGAAGACTTTATTTAACCCTCGCCGCTTTAAAGTTTCCTCTAACCTAGCTGTAATCGTCAGCAATTTTAGCAAGAATACAGTGAAAAATACGCCATCGGACTGTAGGGGTTAAGGAAATCCTGTCAGTGAAAAGGCTTGTTGATTTTAATTTTGTTGACAATATGAAGAGAAACAGTTAACCTTCGTCATCCACCTGCTTATTTTGATTTTTTTAAAACAATACGTAGAGGCACAGTCACCACTGGGCCACCGATTCTAATTTCTTTAGCATTATAAAGAGACTTAAAATTCCATCATCTTCCGGCCTCCTATTATAAATTCCTCAACACTGTGAAGAGACAAATAAACATCATATTCCGGCAATCGATTCTTATATTGTTGACATTTTAAAGAGTCACATTTAGCCAATCACCGATTCTGAATCAGGGGCAGCGAGAAGGCTCTATTAACCACCAGCCAGCGATTCAGATTTTGTTGATATTACGAAGACACAGTTATTAAACATCATCTCCCGACCACCAATTCTAACTGTTTTTCTTTAATTACGAAGAGACGCAATCATCATCATCATCGTTATCGTCATTATCATCCTTCATCATCATCATCATCATCATCATCATCATCATCATCATCACCATCATCATCATCTTCCAGCCACCACCAACATGTACTCACAAAATTAAAACTTATATATTCATGGTTGTATATATGAGTAAAAGCCTTGAACCCAGAGAGGATTTTAATGTCTGGTGGTCCTAACGTAGACACACCAGGGGACATCTTGGCAAAATTAGTCTCTTAAATTCTCGCGAGCCAGGGCTAGAGGAATGCTTGTGGATGAAGGTTGAAAATGAGAGAGAGAGAGAGAGAGAGAGAGAGAGAGAGACTTGGAAGAGGGAGAACGGAAAGTGGATTGCAAATTAGGATAAAAAGATGTAAATAAACACTGATAGAGATATGAGAAAGGAGGAGAAAATGTAAAACAGGGAATATGACAGAAGGCAGCTGAAGGACCTTGATAACAATGGAATAATTTGCCCCAAAAATGAAATATTAGCTAAAACGTAGCAGAGAAGAAGAGCTTGCGTAAAAAAAATATCTAGCTGAGAGAAATAGGAAAGAGGAACCAGTGAAAGAAGCGCTCAAGGTAACACAATAAATGAGAAGAATTGAAGAGAGTAACTATACTCTTTTTACTCTAACTTGGCCGAAAATTACCATCTCTCCACCCCCAGTGTTGATCTATAAGAATGGATTAACACTATGATGGTAGTCACGAAGAAGTGCTATGAAAAGGATGTAGAACCACAGTAGTGTCTTATTGTGCCACTGAGCAACGTGAAATAAGCTGCAAAAAGGAAGAAAATCTGGGCCAGGTTAAGTTAAAAGGAGTTTAGTAAATTTTTAAGCCAGAGTAAAATGGTGAAGGATAGCAGAAGGTGTCTGGTAATAGAGAATTTATTTTGACAGAGAAAGATAATTGTTAAAATGCAAGTGGTGAAGAAGAGGAAGCGCTTAATATATCAAAAGGAAGAGTTATGGTGAGGGGCGGGAAAAACTGGAGACCAAGAAGAGCGAGAAATGGAAGATCTTGGGGAGGAAAAGAATGGAGGAGAGAAGTAAAGTGAGAGGTGAAGTGCGAGATGCGTGAGAATGGAAAGAAATCTGTGTCATAGAAGGAGGAGGATCTAGAGGAAAAGGATAGTAAGTGGAAAGAGAATGGAGAACCTTAAGTGAATCGGAGAGAAAGAGAGAGAGAGGGGGGGGGGAATATAAGATCCAGAAAATAAGTATTGTTGAAGAAAGCATTACGATAGGAAAAAAGAAAAGGGAAAGTGAAACGGGGAGGACTAAGAGAGGTGAAGATGAGAGAGGAAAGACGTGAAAAGGGAGAGAAACAGAAGGCAGAAAAAAGTGAAAAAGAGAAATTGAGGTGACAAAAAGAGGGGAAAGAGCCGTGGAAAAAAGGGAAGTGTCGAAAAAGAGAGCGAAGAGAAAGGTGAAAAGGGAGGAGAAGGAATGGTGAAAACGAGAGAGGAATAAGAGAGGAAAATGGAACTAAGAAAAGAAGGAGGGGAAGATGGGAGAAAAAAGAAGAGAAAATAGGTGAAAAGAGAGAGGGGGAAAGGAGGGCGAGAAAAGTGACTGTGATGGAGGTCCCTTCTTTTTCCAGGTAATTTAAGGGCCTGTGGTGGAGGTGGTGGTGGTGTTTGTTTATACTGTGTCTGGAGGAGGAGTGAGAGTGCTGGGAAAAGTGCCTCTGTGCTTAATGGTACAATATGGCCGAGGGAGAAAGAGAGAGAGAGATTTTGGGGGGCGTTGCTGTCAGTATTACAAAGAGATCCTGTTACACTCTGTTCCCAATTTTCTGTTGATTATATGTAAATGATGGCACTTTATAAACTGTTTATTATGGTCTTATGTATTACATTTTTTTGCTTTTGTAGTAGTTTTTCCCTACATAATATTTTTTTTTTTTTATGTCGTGTAGTGAGTATGCTTAAGTAAGCATTATGTGGTTCCTTTTGAAACACATGTGTTTCACAGAGGACGTATTTCTATTATTCTTGCTTTTTTCCCGATGTTTTACTCAGCTTATGACAGCGCCATGGTAGTGAATGGTTGGGTGAAGGATCTGTATCTAACCCCTCGAGTTCGAAAAGTCTAACCTAATGTGAATAAAATCGTGCTTAGATACCAAGAACAAAATAAGAAAAGAGTCCCCGGATTGTGGAGTAATACCAGAGAATTTCGTTTACCTGAGAGAAGTCTGAGAAATCCTTGTTGTTATCCCCCTACTTTCCAAGGCTGCTGCACATGAGATTTTACGAGGAAGATGCTTAGCGTGCCGCCCTTCGCCTACCGGCTCACGGCCGCAAGCCTCATAGATTCGACCTTCAGGGTCCCCCCCCCCTCTTAATTAAACTTAGAATATGCCCCACTTGGACCTGTCTTTGGGGTTAATTGAGTAATTACTATCTCGATTAACCTTTTCCTGCTACTGACGCAATTAAGTAACTATACTTTATTGAGGCAAACCCCAGTCCGTTTTGTTCAGCTGAGAAAAATCCAGGTAGTTAAAGAGTTAGGATAAGCTTTGAGCAGAGAAGTGGGAACATCGTTGTGAGAGAGAGAGAAAAACAAAAAAATAGCCTGTTTATACTATTATCTTACTCTGGCTATTTGTCCGAGATTGAATCCTGTGAAAGTTGGCTTTGACAAAGGGACATCTGGCATTTCTGCTCCTACTCAGTGACGACCTCTCCCTCCGCGACACACTACACACTACAATCCACTCTCCACGACACACTACAATCCACTCTTTACGACACACGACACACTACAATCCACTCTCCACGACACACTGCACACTACAATCCACTCTCCACGACACACTACACACTACAATCCACTCACCACGACACACGTCACACAAGGATCCATCTCCTGGTTTACTGATATGACGAAATATTTACAAACGTACCACAAAAATTATATATAAAGTTATATCATGAATTTTCGTGTTCTTCCCAGCTGTATACACTCACACTCTTTCTTTGTATTTTTTCTGTTCGTTTTTAGTGTCGTCTGTGCCCCGTTAGGAATTTACTATCTCGGGACGAATACATTTACTCTGGAATGGCTGGGACACCTGTTATGTTGGTCAGCTTTATGTGCTGTATAATGGCCCTACTGAGTGTGTGTGTGTGTGTGTGTGTGTGTGTGTGTGTGTGTGTGTGTGTGTGTGTGTTTTAGAGAGAAGTTGACTATTTTTATGTTACAGGTGTGTGTGTGTGTGTGTGTGTTGCAGGTAAATTATGCAGTGAGACTGGACATATGTTGCGGGTGTTGTGCATTCTTCAGGTGTGTGTGTGTGTGTGTGTGTGTGTGTGTGTGTGTTACAGTTAAATTATGCAGTGAGAGTGGACATATGTTGCAGGTGTTGTGCATTCTTCGTGTGTGTGTGTGTGTGTGTGTATGCAACATCTATGTTGTGTATGTATGAAACCGGACATGTAACTGAACTCTATGGCTTATTTATGTTTATTGTTGTTGTTGTTAATATTATTATCATTATTATTATTATTATTATTATTATTATTGTTTTAATGATGATGATGAGGAGGAGGATTTCAGTTGAATTAGTAGTAATAGTATAGAGGTAGCAGTAGTAGTAGTAGTGGTGGTGGTGGTTGTGGTGGTGGAGGCAGGGGCGATTTATATCCGCTAATGTTATTGATGTTGCTGATTTACAGAAGAGGGCAGAAAAAGGATTGTGAAAGATAAAACTAAAAACGTTAAAATACTTCCACCAGGAGATATAGGAGTAGGGGAAAAAATGGGATAACCTGCATAAAGACTAACAGGAAAATTACTAAACCATTGAGGAAGGAGGGGCATTGGAAAAAATAAAAGGAAACTCAATGAAAGAAAAGATGCGTTGTGTTTTATAGGGCAGGCACACAGTCCGACACACCCCATCGCTTCGGCCAGAATTTGTGTTTGAAGTGTGCGTGTGTGTGTGTGTGTGTGTGTGTGTGTGTGTGTGTGTGTTTGCTGACATACTTTATTGGTGAATTTTGGACCAGTACTTTTGGAGAGAGAGAGAGGGGGGGGGAGAGAGAGAGAGAGAAAGAACTTTTTATTGGACCTTACCACAAATAAAGGAATAAATAATTCAGAGGCGGGAAAAAGTGTAGAAATACTTGTCATTTTTATTTTACAGAAGGAGAAGTGATGTTGGATTTAGAGGGAAGAAAAAAAGAAACATTTACTAGACAGTTGTGAGAGGACGATAAGAATGTTGTAAAATCATGGAGGGACAAAATGATGCACGTATATTAAAAATGGAAATATACATAAGGATGTGGTGTAATAAGAAAAAAATAAATAAAGGAATTAAAGAAATGGTGGGGTCAGTAGGAGGAGCTACGTATTAGAAAATGCGAAAAGGACATTTGCATACAAGGCAAAGTTGGAGATGCGAAAAGAGAGTTTGGTGAAAAGTCGATTGGGAGAAAAGAAATGCTGGAATTTTGAAAGTGAGAGAGAGAGAGAGAGAGAGAGAGAGAGAGAGAGAGAGAGAGAGAGAGAGAGAGATGGGGGGAGGGGTGACAGGCCTAGTTTGGAGGGGGAGGGAAGCAACTCGATTAAAAAGGTGAGGGGAAAAAAGTTGGCTACCTGAGCGTTTATTGTGAATTCGTGTGTGTGTGTGTGTGTGTGTGTGCGTGTGTGTGTGTGTGTGTGTGTGTGTGTGTGTGTGTGTGTGTGTGTGTGTGTGTGTGTGTGTGTGTGTTTGAATGCGGACGTTAGTTTAATTAGTGTTGTGCTGTGGTTTGTTATGAACATGAATTAAATTCACATGCTGCAGGTACATGTGTGTAAATCATATACCTCGGAATATGCGTATGTGTGTGTATGTTTGTGTATGTGTGTATGAGGCGCATGTGAGTCTGTGTCAGCGTTACTTTGTTACCTGGCGGAAGAGTGACAGGCCACCATTGCGGCGGCTGCCTCACCACGGAAAAACTTGTGTCTTTTTGTTCCAGTTTATCATACTCGAAAGTTTGTAAAAAAGTAACATCTAGGAAGTGGTGACAGCTGCCTTGTTTATACGATGTCGAAAGAGAGTTCCTGCTATTAAGTATTCAAGCAGTTATTTTCGTTATTCTAGAGCGTCATAAGACTTAAAACTCAATGCAGTGTATTCAATTATGTCTTTGTTGAGCCCACTTTCCTCAGTATTCAAGTTGCTGTGTTTATATTTTGTGTGTGTGTGTGTGTGTGTGTGTGTGTGTGTGTGTGTGTGTGTGTGTGTGTGTGTGTGTATGTGTGTGTGTGTGTGTTCATTGTGTTGTTTCACTTTTAACATGAAGTATCACTTATCATGAAGTTTAGTGGTTGTGGTATTTTGTATTGTGATATTTGTTTCATGTTCGTGGTGTAGTCTGGTTGGTTGTTGTATTCATAATGTGAAATATGTGTACTTATGTTTAAATGTAGCTTATTGAAAGAGTATCCCTCCTATTGCATGCTCGAGGAATTGTGGTAATCTGTAAGGGAAGGTTAAATGAGAGAAGTGGAATGAGGAAATGTAAATGTGGGAGAACAAAGAACTGTTTCCGAATGGTAGGCATCTTTAGAGAGTATGTGAGGGAGTGAGATGTAGTTTTGTGCTGGGATAAATGAATAAAAAGTGCGAGAATGGTTGGAGGGAAAGAAAGGAGAGAATGCAAGGATAGGGGGAAGAGAATTTTGGCTGACTTAGGTTAGGTTTGGTGTAGGGAATGACATGTGGGACGAACAAACACGGGAAAGGTAAAGGTAAAATTTGTGTGTTGTGTAGGAGAGAGAGAGAGAGAGAGAGAGAGAGAGGAACTTAACTTCTGACAGGTGTGGTAAATTGTGGGTAGAAATAAATAAAAGAGAAGCCTCTTCGACAGATGTGGGTGAACAGGTGCTCCGACTTCTTTTCATCTGTGTCTTGTTTTTAAGGATGAGTATTAAGATTGGTATTTTCGTTATTATATATATATTTTTTTTCATTACCGGTACCCATACACGGAATTGTGCTCTTTACGTTTACGTATGTTAAGAGCTGTTCATACATTATTTTTAGCAAGAAAAAGTACTCAGGGAATGCAACACCAGCTACCTACGTGTTTGATGCTGCTCTGCCACCTTGGGCTTTGACCGAATGTTTCTAAAATCGAATCACCTCATCCTTACCTGACCCTTAGCCCTACCGCTAAGTTTAGTCTTCATAGGGTCAAAACTCTTTGAGTCAACATTTTCCTGTGACCTTGATCTATGACTCATTGTTCATAAATTTTGATCACTCCACCCTTGCCTCATCCCTCAACACTTCCACCTAGTTTGATTATATTTTTATCCGATTTGGAGCAAGCTTGATTGAAGGGCTGGAAGCCAGACAAGGGTGAATTTATTCGGTTTTGAGTACAACTGATCAGTGGTCAAGGTCAGAGGGCAGGGTCAAGGATTCGGCCCATAGACTGACTGTAAGGAGCAGGTATTGCATATTCTGAATGTTCCTAATTGTTGGGTATACAGTCGCTGTAAACGCCAATCATGACCTTCATTTGTAAACTGCTGTTCACATTATTGCAATAGTTAATTTGGCGAGCTGTCATGTTTTATAAAGAAGTTATGTTACATGTGGCTATTTGCAAAATTATCAGATTGTGCATTGCTCTTGAGACTGTTTTATAGAGGCCAGTTGAGTTCACGTTCCATTATGGCCAGTTGAGTTCACGTTCCATTATGGTCGTATTGCAGTTGCTTTAGTCATGCAATAGACTGATTATGCACAAGATTCTGTGTTATACCTTGATTAATGTTATAATTAGGTGAGTGTTCCATACGATTATGCAGCCGCGGAGGCTGGGTGATTATTAATTGTTCATTGCGAGGCTACTGACTCGATAGCGTAAGGGTTACATCCTGGTACGGGCAGCTGGCGCCACTTGACTCAGGTGTCCATCCATCCTTTGTGGGATGGTCGGTAAAATGATTACTGAGGGTAGCACCCAGGGGAGGTATCTGTGGCAACCTGGCTGATGCAGTGGCCTTACATCTTGGGTTAGTAGGCAAATAACCGGCCTAAAGCTCAAAGGCCCAAGTTATGTTGGTGAGCACTGGGGCTGAGACCACCTTTACATTTACCTTCTATGCTTACTGGAAGAATTTTGCGCGGCACTTGCTGAAACTGATTAGTCTTGTATATAGTAACCGCAATGGAATCATTGTTGCGAGGTGTCACGGCAATGACATCAATATTAGACAGTCAGTGTAATAAGATTAATAATGTGAGGTGTTATTGAATTCAGATTAGGCCTATTGTTGCACTATGGTAGTGTCAGGTATCAGTTACAAACAGGTAAATGTACACGACTCACATTAGGTCATTACTGCAAGATGTCTGTGTTTGGGCCACGGGGATAGGGGGGAAGAGATGTACCAAGGGAAGGAAGTATTCCAGGGCGCAACACAGCCAAGGTGGAGCCGGCACAAAGCAATTCCGCACTACAGTGTTTCAGAGTTACGTGTGTTGGGTCAGGCCTCCCGGGGGACACTAAACAAGGTTATACCGAGGGGATGGACTGGAGGGAGAGGGTGAGGGGGGGAAGGAGGGAAGGAGGGATTGGAGGAAAGTGGAGGAAAGGAAAGTTAGGAGTACAGTGGGAAAGAAGGGATTAGAGGAAAGTGGAGGAGGGGAAAGTTAGGAGGATGAGGAAAGGAAGGATAGGAGGGTGGGAGACGAAGGACTGGAAGAGTGAGGAAAAGTAGGGAAGGAAGACAGGAAGGGGGGGAGGCGAAGGGAAGAGAATGAATGGGGTGATTGGAGAAAGATGGATGAGAGGAAGGAAGAAGAAAATGACGCTTAGGAGAAAGAGGGGGGGAGGGATTGATGAGTGCAAGTCAGAGGAGGAGAAGAAATTGAAGAGAGGGGAAGTGATGGGAAGGATAAAATGGAGGACACAGGAAAACAGAAGAGAGAAAAAATTGAAAGATGAGAGGAAGGGAGAAGAGGGTTGGGAAGGGCGCTGTTAAAGAGGGGAAAGGAAGCTAGAGTTGGATGGTTGAAGGAAATGGAGGAGTTGTGGGCGAGAGGAAAGGAGGGATAGGGTTGGAGATCAATAGATGGAAGGAATGGGGGGGGAGAGGAAAAGTGAGAGATGGTGAGAAGAGAGGGGAGGGGAAGAGGGACTGCGGGATGATGGGTAAGAAGAGAGAAACAGAGAAGGAGCAGAAATAGGGGAGGAAATGTAAATAAAGTGGATAATCAGAAAAAAGGAAGGGGAGGAAGTGAAAAGAATGGAACGTGGGAAAGGAGGAGGGTGTAGATGAGGAGAAAGAGCATGCGATAAGTGGAACGAGGAGAATAGTTGGAGAGGATGTACGAAATGGAGACAGGAAAAGGGTGGGGAAGAATGAGTGAAGGAGGTTAGGAGAAGGCGGAGGTGAGAGGAAGATTAGAGGATTACGGTGTGATAAGGAAGAAGAAAAAGGGAGAGAGAAAGAATAAGAGAAGGCCAGGGGGGTATAGAAGAATAGTTCAAGAAAGGAGTAGGAGAGAAAGGTCAGAAAGAGGAAAGCGGAAAGGAGCGTTTTGGGTATTGGGGAAGCACACCAATCACTTCGAACAGACGAAGAGAGAGTAGTTGGGCAGGGGTTAAGGAAGTGCATGAAGGGGGGGAAAAAAAAAAAAAAAAAAAAAGTAGGACAAGCAGTACCTGAGGGTACTTAATGAACAGGATACAAATAGAAGGTCAGTAAATAAATAGAAAGGAAGTGTAGTGCTAAAATGAAAGACGTGGATAGTTGATGGGAAATTCAGGACTGTATGAATGAAGCAAAGTACAAAGTTGATAAATGATGATAAGAATAAGATGTGGGAATAAGATGAGATATGGTTCCTGATGGAAGCACTTATATTGTATGACACGGGTAATTACAAGCTGAAAATTGAGTCGGTTAGAGAGAAAATTGTGGATTACATGAGGAAAAGAAGTTAAAGCAACGAGTTAAGAAAAAAGGGAAACAGTAAATTGAAAAAGGGCAAGAAGGAGCATTGTGATGGAGAGAATCTTAGAGCGGATTGGAACCAGGGTAGAGGGAGGAAGAGGGAAGTTTGGAGAATATGAAGGAGGCGTGAACGGAAACGGTGGAAAATTGGTTGAAAAACTGGGAATACAAAGAAAAACTCATAATTTCAATTCGTGTTTCTCTGTTAATACTAGTCGGTCCCTGTGGTTTGCATTTATATTGCAAAGTGGCACGTCTTTTATTTACCTCTGGACCCTATCTTCCTTATCAGTGTCCTGCCTTATCAACAGCCACTCACCTCTTATCGCTCCCGTCAACACCATTACCTCCGTTCGCTAATCGATTCCCTATTTTTCATCGTCTGAGCTTTTATAGACTTTCGCAGGTAGGCTGTTACTGTCATTTTAGAGGCTTTCAACAGCTCATGTATCGACTTAACACCAACAACCTCAACTTCTAACCATTCCTTTCCGAGCTTTAGTATCTTCTGAATTTTTTTTTTTTTTTTTTTTTTTAATGTGACCGACTCTGGGCATAGGCTTCACAGCCTGCTTTCAAGGCCCAGTAGTCCTCCTACGTACCGTACACCTCTACATGTTATAGTTTCTCTTGTCGTTTTTCTTAGGACCCGTTTGTTTCTACCAGTTTCCACTCGTAAAAATCTTTCGTCGTCCCCCACCACTTTTAGTCACCATCAGCCTATTCATATGCTCTTAATTTATATCCGAATGTTCCTCACTTCAACACATGTCCGCCACCACCTCCTTCCTGCCACTCCTACATACAAGACAGTCATTTCGTGTATTATCCCTTTCCCTGTGATCTCTTCCTTTTAAGCCCCTCATAGCAGACAGTCACACACTTTATTATTGTATTTCCTTCCATCTCTTCCCTTTAGACTTCTCATACTAGAGAACCATTCCTTATATTATGGTAATTCCTCCCTTTTCCCTTTAGACCTCCCCCTCCATACAAGATAGCTGTTATTTATAAGATTCTGTTCTCTCCCATATCTGTCCCTTTATATTTCCCCCGTGGGTTTGTCAGTGCCCAAGGGCCTCAATCACCAGGTCTCCACGCAGCCCAGTCTGTATCTCATATTATTAATCAGTTTCCCCCAGTTGTGCATATACTGTCGACTGGTTTACGTTCTGGTCATAACGGCATATTCTTCTCACGCATCCCATGCGTTCGAAAGCATTAAGAGAAGTACCCTGAAATGATTTGGTCATGTGGTGAGCGTGGAGAATAATCGATTGATTAGATATATAAGTGAGGTGGGGAGAGGGGATGAGGGAGACTCAATGATGAAAGGACGAAGGAAGTGGAGAGTTATATGAATGAGTAGGGTGTAAGTTGAAGATCGGGCAGCCTGATGGCGAAGGACAAGACGACATAAGGGCAATTCGCTTGTGGTCACCCATTCCGGGATTAAAGCTATTGGCTGTAGGCAGACAAACAGATAGATTTTTTCTCTAGCATCGTGTGTAGTGTTATTTGGTATACTCACTGGTCATACCACCGAATTCCTTTCACGTTTCCCCAGCAGCCTATACACTTGTTATTATTTGTGTAAGTTTTCCAGCATCGTGTAGTGTTGATTATTATACCCACTACTACTAATATGACTGTATTCTTCTCACGCATCCCATTCTGTATCTCTGTATCATCAGTAAGGTTCCCTTTTATTTCGTATACTGCGTTGCGTAGTATACTCTCTAGTTACGTACGTACGTGTAAATATTTTAGTCGTATTCCTCTCACGCTTCCCAGTCTGTACTTCTTACTGTTAGTCAAGTTTTCTTCCAGCATCGTTTCTAGCGTTGATTGGTACACCCTCCCTTGCTGCCACCACCACCACGTCCCACTCTGCTGTTTCTGCCTCCAGTCAACAGCCTCAACTTTTTTGCTGACTGCTCGCCCTTTTATTGTCTCGACTTTGGAAATGTTTTGTTGACTTATTTTTTTTCCTAGGGGTGTGGAGGAGATGGTGGCCGACTTTGTTTATGTTAGAGGCGGTTAGAAGGAGGAGCTGTTGCTTCTTTCCTCTCTCCCGTCTTTTCTATGTCTTTCTGTCTTTTCATTCTTAATTTCTGGCATCATCTTCCATATTTGCTCATTTCTTTATCCATTTACTCCACCTTTCTTCAAATCATTTCTTTTTTCTTTGTAATCGTCCTTCATTTCTTTCGTATTCATTCCCTCTTCCTAATTCCATTCGTCTATATTTACCACATTGCTTTTAGTTCCATCAGTTTCCTTTTTCTTCCTTTCTTCTTGTTGCCTTTTGCTATTTTCCCTCACTCATTTTTGACACCTTCATTCTTGTCGCTTTACACCACCACTTTTCTTTCCCACATTTCCTTCCCTTGACTTGTTCCTTTTTTGTCTCTGTATGCTCGCCTCCCTATTTCTGCTCGGTCGCCCCCTCCCATCTTCTCTATGACCCTCTTCACGTCTCCCGTCTCCCCGCTTCCCATTCATTCAGATCCATTTTCCTGCCCAGCTTCTTTACCCTTTTCCTACCCCTGCTCTGCCCTTTTACTCATATTCGTATCCTCACTTCTCCTTTCAGCCCGACCCTCTCTTTCTTGTATATTCCCTCTTCCTCTTGGCATGATTATTCATTCTTTTCCCACTACTGTCTACTCCCTCCTCCCTCCTCTTTTTCCATCCGACGCACTGTGGTTTCCTGTTTCTTTTCGCTTTTCCACCCGTCATCATCCTATCTTCTTGTCCTGCTTCCTTGTATTTCTACCTTCATTCCTTCCTCGTTTACCTCGTGACGGACTCACCTTTTCACTTTTTTTATTACCTTTTTCACGCTTCTTTCTCCCCGTCCCTTATTGTCCTGCTCCTTCCTATGTCCTTTTCTCTTTTATTTCGACCTACACTTCTGTCCTGATTCTTCACCAGTTTCTTTTTTTCATCTTCCCTGCCTTTACATTTTTTTCCTGCTCAGATACATTTCCTCTTTTCCCTCCGAGTTACCCTTCTTTCCTGTTTCTTTATCCACTTCCACTTGTCTTGTCATATTCTTTCCTTTCTGCTCCTACTTAAGTGTCTTTCCCCCCTTTTCTTCGTACACACTCTTCTTTACTGTATGTTCGCCCTCTTTCTCTTATCATCTCTCTTTTTCACCTCCATACTCTCCTCTCCTGTTGAGTACTCTTCCTTTTCTTTCCGACCTATTTTTCTTTTCCAGTTCTTCGTCCCTATCATTTGTTATCTTCTTTCCTTCCAGCTTCTGTTCCGTCATTCTTCTGTCCCTTTCGACCCACACTCTTGCTACATCCTTTTTCCCATTTCTACATGTCTTGCTCCTTCCTTCCTGTCCTCTTCCTTCCTGCTTCTTCTCATGTTTCCTTCCTGTCTTCCCCTCTTCCACTCACTCACCTAGCTATATATTTCTACTCACCCCTACCACTAGCATTTTCTTTAGCACATTTCCCATATACGCGTCGTTTTGTTACCCCCTCCCATCGTTTACAGTTCTTCCTTCCTACGCCCATCCTCTCTTGCCAGCATCCTTCCTGTCTACGTAAACTTTCTCCATTTTTTTTCTCCTCGCCCTTTCCCTCTCGACCGTCCGTTCTCTCATATTATTATCCTACACCCTTACTCTTGCCTTTTCTTCATGCTTCTCCTTTTTCATATTCTCTCTTGTTTCTCGTTATTCTGTACACCCTAGTCGCCTTGTTTCTTTTCTCTGCTTATTTCCCAACAATCTCCTTCATGCTTTTTTCCTCTTGTTACTCTTCTTTTTATCGATTTGTTTCCAATGTTTTTTTTCGCCATACATCTTAACCGTCTGTTTTTCTGTTTATTTCCCTACACCTTTCTTTCTGCCATTTTTCTCTCTTCATCTCATTCTCTTTATTCTCCCATATTTTCCTTTTCCCCGTCGTCTTTCTTACGCTTTTCTTTATTGTAGTTCTTCCCCCAGCTCTTTCACCTCGTTCTTGCAAATCGTTCCTCGGAGACTACGTTCCTTCCTCATTTCTTTTCTCTAACACCTTTTCCCTTGCTTTCTCTAATTTATACCCTCCAAACACACACACACACACACACACACACACACACACACACACACACACACACACACACACACACACACACACACACACACACACACACACACACACACACACACACACACACACACACACACACACACACACACACACACACACACACACACACACACACACACACACACACACACACACACACACACACACACACACACACACACACACACACACACACACACACACACACACACACACACACACCTGGGTGCTATTGTAACAAGTGATACTATCTCGCGTGTTTGGAATTCTTATCCGGTGTTGTTTTAAGAGCAGAGGGAAAGACCAGTTTTCTTTAAATTTGGTATTATCTTTTTTTTTATTTTTTATCAGAAAATGTGTACGATGCTACAGCATAAAGTGTTTTGAAACTTTCTTTTATGTGTTTAGCCGCCTTTTTAGCATTACTTTTTATACTTTGTATATAAATATGAAATTTTCGCTGATTTTATATATATATATATATATATATATATATATATATATATATATATATATATATATATATATATATATATATATATCACTGACACACGCTAACACTTCATAAAGATGATCACAACTTAGTTTTAAAGGTGTGCGTTCAAAACAGTAGAATGTAGTGCGGACTTGACTGCTTGGTCAGTGTGGTTGAGTTCCCCTTCTGGGAGTGTTATGCAAGGCCAGCTACCGGCCTTCGACTCCACGTCACTCCCATAGTAGTACAATGATAAACCTCCATATAATACCTATGGGTGAGCTAACACGTGCTAAACCCTGACCAAGGGTGATCCGAGACTATGTAGGGCAGGGGCGTCCATCTTTCCTGCGCCGGACACATGCCACGATGAGGTGAAGCCTTTGACCTTGACCACGCATCTGTATACAAGGTGTACGAGAGTGGAATGGCAGCTGAAGGTGACTGTAGTTTAAGAAATGTAAACACTGCATCTTTCTCTGTCGCATAGTTTCACACTGTGTTGTGGTGCGCCTTCTACTGTTTCTATCCACTGAAGATCACACGAGAAGTTGGAGTTTATATCACATACATATTTTGTTATTCTGTGTATCATGTTCTTCTTGAGATTACACGCACTGTCAAAGCTAATATCACTTGTGTTAATCTGTGCAACGCTTATTCTACCTAAGATTATATGTAACCTAATTTGCATTATTTTATTGTGTGCGTGTACCTGAAATCATACGTGCAGTAGAAGTCAGTATTACACAAACTGCTCTTCTGTGTGACTGTATATCTGTTTGAGATCATACGTACAGTTGCATTCAGAATATCCCTGAAACTGTTGAAACTGTTAACTCCTAAAGTCCTCTCTAATCTTATCGGTATTTATTTAAGTAGATCGGAATTTTGTTTTATCATTTCGGAATCACGGACATTTAAACGAAATATTGCCTGGTTTTCTCAACTTTCCTACATGTACGGAAGACATAAGCAACCCTTTTTGTAATTACTGTGTTCCCTAATTGCTCTAGAATAATTGCTCAGTCACTAAATTAATTACTTTACGTGTGTCCTCCGTCTTTACCTCTTTATTTTTTTTTCCTCTAGCTTACTCGAGGTGTTTTTGTGGCCCGTCAAGTATCGAGGGCTTAACAAAACCTGCCCCTCCCACCTAATTACGAGGGCAAAGAACGCGAGGGGCTGTGTGTGTGTGTGTGTGTGTGTGTGTGTGTATGTGAGGAGGGGGGCTGAGGAGAGGGGACAGTTAGGGAGTGGTGGTGTAGGGGAGAAGAGGGAGAAGGAAGGAAGACTTGAGAGAGAGAGGGAGAGAGAGAGAGAGGCGGGTAATGTAACTGAGGGGAAAAAGAGAGGAAAGGAGGGAAATATTAGATGAGAGTAAAGAAAGGAGAAAACGAGACTACGAGTAGAAGTAACAGATGAAAGGAACATAACTGAAGAGAAAAACGGCGAAATAGGAAATGGAAAAAGAGAGCGAGATACAGAAAGTACAGTGGCAATATAGGGAATGGAAAAGACAGGAAACGAGAAATAGGAAAGAATATATGAGAACAGGAGGTAGTATAGAAAAGGAGATGATGGAGATGGCTTGAGAAAAAGGATAAAGGTTAGAGAGATGCAGTTAAGGATCATCACCCTGTCTCACCCTTCGTGTCATATCATCACCTTTTTTCACCCTGCAATCCTTGTCATCACTTTTTGTCACTCTTCGACATCATCCATTTCACCACGCATACTCCACGTCTTTTCCAAAATAATTTCTCTTAACAGAATGCAGTTACTTCTCTCTCTCTCTCTCTCTTTGCTCTCTACACCCGCACCTCCTCCCCTTCCTTTCCTCCACACAGAAATTCGCACGCGTCGATTTCTTTTCATCTTCCCACACACCCTGTCCTCTCTGCCTCCAGTAAACGACAACACACACCAGGCCAGTGATGAGAATGATAACAAGCACAGAATCTTAACACAACATGGACAGGGCCATAACACACCCTCCTATAAACCATTCAATATGATGGCGACTTTGATATTTTATTCATTCACCTCCAGACGATTTTACCCAACTCTGGAAAAACCTCTCGTAGCGAAGGGAGTAATAGGGAATAAGTTCTAATCCTTTCCCGACCAGGTGTCACTTATAAAGAGTATTTGATTTTATATATATATATATATATATATATATATATATATATATATATATATATATATATATATATATATATATATATATATATATATATATTTATATATGTATATATATATATACTTGTTGCCTATATACTTGTTGCCTTGGAACCGAATAATTAGAAGTAAGACCTGATTCCCCCCGAGTGTGCATAATGCCAACACAGATATGCAAGCAAAACAATGGCCAGAGACAGACATGAGAAAATTAACAAAAATAATCGTAATCAAAGAATGAGTAGGATCAAGTGAAGCATCGTTAAGAAAGAATGAACCATGTAACAGTGTAGGAGAAGATTATAAGTAGGATCTGCCATGAGAGGATTAACATAATTAGTAATGATCAGAGAATAAGCAAGTTAATCATCCCCAGGGATATATAAATTGAAAGGCATAACTAAAACTCAAGAAAAAGTTAAATGTGAAAAATATGTGAAAACTGAGTCTACATGTTATAAATAGGATGAGGAGTAATAAGAGAATGAGGAGTGAGGCTGCCTCCTCCTCCTCCTCCTCCCCAGATGTCTGGGTGTGAGAAATGATGCCACCCTCACCCGCTCTTCTCTTATCATCTCTCTCCCACACTTTCTTCTGCCTTCCTTCCACCTTCTCTTACCTTTCCTCTCCAACTTCAGCGTTTCTCCTCCCTTTCTCTTCTCTCCTCCCACCATCTCTTGCATCTGTCCATTTTTGGATAATCTTTGCTTTCTCCTCTCTTCTTTTACCATAGTCTTAAACATTTCTTACAATATATATATATATATATATATATATATATATATATATATATATATATATATATATATATATATATATTCTCGCTTTTCTCTAGATTTCGATTATCGACCATCTCTCCTCTCCTTTCTCCTACACTTTTCCCTTGCTCTTCTTCCAGTATCATCCATACCCCTTTACTTCTTACTGTCATCTCCTTTTCCTACTAATAATCAGGCCTTCATTTTCATTCATTTTTCTCTTCATCCCACAAGTTTTCTTTTCTCTGCTTACGTCATATCTTTGCTCTTATCCATTAATGGCATCTCTTCTTTCATCTCTCTTGCTTTCCTTCTAGCCTAACTCATTTCACCCCCTCCTCCACACACTCCTTCCACCTCCTCTCCTCGTCCTTTTCCTTTTCTCATTTCCTTTATATCTTTCCCCCTTTTATCATTCCTCTTCTTCTGTCACCTTTCTTCTGTCATCTCCCTGCCTCCCCTTTCGCTCACTTTTTCCAATGGCATCCCCCTTGTTTCTTCCACTCTCCTTTTCTCTTCCGTTCCTCTCCAGTCGTTGGTCCTCTCGCATCATTCCCTTTTTATTAGTGATGTCCTGTCGTCCTCTTTTGCTCTTCCATTTTCTTTTTCTTCATCCTTCTATCCTTTCTTCCCTTGTTTCTTGTCGCTCCTGTCCTCACCCATCTTCATTCCCGCCTTCCCCTTTTTCATCTTTGATCCTCGTATTCCCCCCCCCCACCTCTCTTCTCTCCCATCTCCTCGCTTCTGTCTTTGTTCTTCCATCTCCTCTTTCCCATCTTCGTCCTTCCATCTCCTCTCTCCCATCTTCGTTTTTCCATCTCGTCCCTCCGATCTTCAACTTTCCATCTCTTGTCTCCCATCTTCTTCCCATCTCCTGTCTCCCATCTTTGTCTTCCATCTCCTCTCTCATTTTCGTCCTTCCCTCACGTCTTCCTCATCTTCATCCTTCCATCTCCTCTCCCATCTCCGTCCATTCATCCCGTCTCTCCCATCATCGTTTCCGCTTACCTGTTTCCTCGTATCATCCTTCCTCATCCCGCCTACTATCCTTCATCTCTTGCGCAAAGTCGCTTCGCTCATCTTGCCTACTTTATTAGCTCCTTCTCCTCCCCCTGCCATTTTCTCCCTGTTCCTCTCCTCCACTTTCTTAACCTGCCTTCACACTCTTATACTTTTATCACCTGGTATCTCTTCCTTTCTTATCTTCTTTCCTGTTTCCTCAAATCCTCGGCTCTCTCCTTTTGCTGACTCCTTTTAGCCATTTCTTTTTCTCTCCACCTCATACCCTGATTTCCACTTCCAAGATTTATAACTCATGTTGTACCACGGTGTCTTTCTTTCGCTCTTGCCAGTACGAGACGATTTTATTCTATTTAGAAAAAGTGTCCTGTAGTGAAGGTGTTCATTATACTCTTCCCTGCAGTTTTCTCTTAATTTTTGCTTCCTTTCTAAATCTTCGCCTCGTATGTCATTCCTATCTACTTCACTCGCTCCTACTTCCTTGTTTCTTATCCTCAGGGTTTCTTCAGCACTTTTTTCAATGTCGTTTTCATGCTTCCTTTATCCATGTTCTGTCATTTCTCCATCTTTATCAAAATTATCCCTCGTAATAATGTACAATACTTCATAAATAGTTAGAGAAACCTTAACAAGCGATCGTTGATTTTAATAATATAATAATCGAATAAGTCGAGTCTCTTGCCAAAACAAATAACACTTCACTCTTTTTTGAGTTGTAAATGGCATACAGATGAGAAAATATTAAAAAGGATGAGAGAATGGAAAGTCATGTTGAAAGAGACAGACCGTAATATAATTGATGATGCAGGAGGCCATATGCGCTTCAGTGTATTTCAGTCTCGCACCACGAGCACCATACATCACCTTCGCGAGTCGTACCCCCGTCACTTCCCGTCACACAGAACGGCGCTCACCCCTAGGTCCTCCTTCCCCCGACCAGAATGACGACGGACGGGAACGGCGCCCCCCTTCAACCTCCCCCCTTCACCCGTCCCCCTCACATTTTCATCCCTCATCTTTCCTTCCCATTAATTCATACAAGGAGTGGGGATGTTGCATGTGCGGGGTGAAAATATAGACTGTGGTAGCAGCGTTTTATGCCCCTCCAACTATTTGTGTAATTTCAGAACATATTTCTCAGCCAGTTCTGGAAGACCTTGCGCTAAAAAGAGTGGGGTGTGAGAGGGGAGGGTACAATTAATCTCATTTCTTCTGGTCTCAGGAAAATATACTTTTTTTTTTTTTTTTTACGATTACTCTTGCAATCTTTAACCATCGTCAGACCTATACGGCGATGTGGAACTTAATGGAATATATATAGTTACTTTTACCCAAGTAGCTTCTCATGTAAAGGCCTTACTTCTCTTTTCTAAACATTTATCATTATACTTGGGTAACTCACTTTCGTTTACCTAACTGAACAGTTTCGCAAAATACAGCAGTAATACAATGAGATATTTAAGTAATGTTTAGATACATTAAAAACAAGCGGAGCCTCTGGTTCAGACGGCATCAGCGTCACAAGATGAGTGAGGGAAGGTCGAGAGGTGACGTGAATGAGGAGTTGTGAATGAAACTTTAAGAGGGGAAAGAGGGAGGTGGTAATGAGATGAGGAGGAGGGGTGGGGTTTAGGAGTGAGGTGTGAGAAGACGTGAAATGTAAAGGATTGTATGGTACAAGAGGGACGAGAACCAGTAAAGTCACTGGGGAATGTACGGAATGGTGACTCAAGGAGGAGAGGGTAGGGGTGAGATGCGAAGGTATGGATGGTGCAAGGGATGTGAATTGATAAAACCAAGGGGAAGGGATGGAGGTGGAGCTGTTAGGGAAAGGTGGGGAGGAGATAGGCTTGAACTATATGGTGTTATGGTAGGCCTATGTGTGGTGCAAAAGAGGAAGGAACACAAAATTAGAGGGGTGGTGGGCCAAGGGATGTGATGATCATGGAAACAGAGGGTAGGGAGAGAGAGACAGATTTAAGGTGTAGGGACGGAGGAGATTTGAAATTATGCAAGAGGATCTACAAAATGGAGGAGAGGGAAGAGGGGAGGAGTGTAAGTGAGGTTCATTAAATAGGGAAGAGGACGTTCACGTTGAGGGAAGGAGAGAGCAAGAGAAAATTCTGATTCATGAGTTTGTTAGAGAAAGGGCATGAAATTAGTAAACATACATTTGAGATATGTAGCTGGATGTGGAACTGAAATGTAAGAATAAAAATGTCGATTATTTATGGATGTAGAGCTGAGATAGATGTAAGGGAAAAGTTTATTGTAGAAAGATGTGAAACTGAGATGTAAGGATATATGTAGACATGTGCGGTATGCTAGAACTTGGGGAAACCTTAACATGAGAAAGAAAAATGGAGAGGGATGAAGCTTAAGTGTGTGTGAGCCGTAAGAAGGAAGGAGACGTGCTATGAGACGGGGAGATGGAGGGACGGGCACCAAGTTAGCACCCCCTTGTGATAAATAATACAAAAAGTGAGACGGGTTGAGGAGAAAAGTCTGGGAGAGGAAAAAGAGGCGCCTGGTAACGAACACTAAATACAGCAAATAGATTGCTTGTATTAGACTGAATATAGGAAAAGGAGGGACGGGTAGGTGCAGTGAGGTGGATGTCGATGTATATAATAGATATGGGGAGTTTTTTTTTTTTTTTTTTATAACCGAAAAGTAGGAAGGAGTGTGTTTTTTACCCTCCTCTTCAAGGACTTCAGGATTCCGTATGGGCGTAAGTTTCCGCATATGATGACACTGTCTTGTTCTTCTACCTCCCCCCTCACTTGCCTTAGCTTGCCTATGGTGGCCAACTCCTTCAGTGCGATCACATCTTTATTATTATGATTTTTATTATTATTATTATTATTGTTGTTTTTGTTTTTGTTGTTCTTGTTCTTGTTGTTGTTATTACTGCTGTCTCTAGAAGATTTTGTTAATTTTAGGGGGAGGCGGTGGCTCAGTCGGTAGAGAGGTGGCCCGCAGTCTTACCGGACCCAGGTTCAGATCCCCGCTGGGGCAGGGAACACTTAAAGGACTTGAATTTCACAAAAATCAGACTTTACTGATCTACCAGAAGACCCGCCGACATGTCGTAAAAATACCCCCGCTAATACCAATACACCAGTCCTGTATGAAACAGCATATATTCAATATGGACGGTGAGTGTTAGCGCCGAAGTGGTGACATGTAGAGGTGTACGGCATGTAGGAGGACTACTGGGCCTTGGAAGCAGGCTGTGAAGCCTGTGCCCAGAGTCGGACACACACACAAAAAATAGCGTGTTTGATATTGCCTCCTGTTGCCCTTTCAGTGTGAGTGATTAATCCTGAGCTGAATAACATACAGTAATTCTATATACAGCAAGAATAAAATATAAAAAGATATCCTTGTACTGAAAGGGTTAAGCTTATCAGCGCTGTGGACGTGACCTTGACTTTATCATATGCTTGACTGATGGTTTGTTTTGAGAGCAAAGAACGACAGTAAAAAAAAAAAAAAAAAAAAAAAAAAAATGCAGTAATATTAGCCCCATCACTGGGATGACTTTGTATAAATTTACCATTACTTTTCCTGGACGATTTTTTTTTTTTCCATTTTAAAAGATCAGATTTTCTTTTCTTTTTTTTTCATCTTAAAGAGAGCAATTAGTAGTGAAGAAGCTAATGGATATATCTGACCCCTCCAGTTTGGAAAGAATCCCCGTAGCTGAACAAAATTGTCTGGAGATTAAAAAACTAAACCAGAAAAGTTATCATGTTGAAATGGTTAAATGGAATTACGAAACTGGGCAAGTATTTCCCCTAGACAGTGTTTATTCTTCCCTCCATTCCGCCCACCGACTTTTTTTTTTTTTTTTTCCATATCGTTCTATTAACTCGTAAAGTTCTGTGGTAAGTTTCCTTCCTGTATTGCCCCAAACTTGCGGTGTATATTTTACCTTAAGCGTCGGGATGTGTCTTGGAGCCGGCCCTTCCTCCATGCCAGCGTCGTTCCCGTGATGAGTAACGCTAGGGCTTCATGACGTGATGATGTGTGATGCGGCGGTAGGGTAGGAGGGGGAGGGGCACTTACGTATATTCTGCTTGACTATAGGATGAACAGCTTATATATAGCGAAGTTGAGTAAGTTTTCGCTTTATCAGATCAGTATACAGCTCTATATATATATATATATATATATATATATATATATATATATATTTATTCCATAAGCTTCTTATTGCGAGAGGCACTTCCTTAGGTAAATAAAAGAGCTTTGGCAGATATAATTCTCTCTCTCTCTCTCTCTCTCTCTCTCTCTCTCTCTGTATGTGTATATATCCATCCATCCATCAGCCAATTCTACATTGCCCCATGAGGAGCGTAAGAGCCCTGGGCTAGGCAAGTTGGTCCTGACATTTAAGATGAGAGTGACCAGCCTCACTCATCCCTGCGTGGCATTACATGACTAATAACCCCAACCATCCCTTGGATATAAACCTTCACTGGCTCAATCCGATTGGAGCGCCGTAATTACCCACTAAACCACCAGGCACCATTATTTGGTTATATGGTTACCACCCATCGTAGTAGATGCTTTCCTGGTGTACAAGAAACCGTTTGGCTTGTCACTTAGTGTACTGTAGAGTCACCTGTAGGCAGAAGGAGGAAAGAATGAAGGAAAGAAAGACAAAAGAGGGAGTTTAAAGTCACCCGTAGGCAGAAGGATGAGGAAAGATTGAAGGAAAGAAAGACAGAAGAGGAGGGAAGGAATGAAGGGAGGAGAGTAAAGGGCAGACACCCGAGAACAGCACTACATCGAGTGAGTGAATGTTGAGCGCCCCCACTTGCCACAATATATATATATATATATATATATATATATATATATATATATATATATATATATATTGCCAAACGCCATAAACTCGTATGGGGTGGCCATTTGACTTTGAGTTATTTGGTTTACGGGGAGGAGCACTAACCCTCCGCCAGCCCACTTGTTGACACGTAGGGAGCACTTATGGTTTGGTTATATGGTTACCACCCAGGGTTGTAAATGGTTTCTTGGTTTACAGGAAACCATTTGGCTTGTCACTCAATGTAAAGCCACCTGTAAAGGAAAGAAAAGCAATGAGAAGTGACAGGAAAGATGGCAGAAATAGGAAGAGAGGAGGGCAGGCACAGAAGAAGAATGAAAAAGGCTAAGGAAGAAGTAGGCAGCACCACATCAAGTGAGTGGATGATGGTCGCCACCACCTACCACTAAGTTACCCAGTCATAAGCTATTTTCTTTTTTTTTTTCTCTCTGCTTTTTTAACTATTCCACTAGAGTCAGATATATGAGAACAACTTGTGTTTACATCAGTCTTGTTTTCTTGTGTATTGGTATATTAGCTTCTTTAAAAATCCATTGTTGGACAGTTTAAGTGGCTCTCTACTGATTTGATCCAGCAACCGACGACTCCAAATGCAATAAATGTCGGTACTTCGATGTTCCAGAGTTGTTCGGACTGTAATAGGATTGTCAGGACCTGTACTCTGCACGGCCTGGACATTTTACGACTGGGTCGGGTTTGGGTGGTGGGTAGGGGATGGTGGGGTTGGATATGGTTGGGTAGAAGATAGTGGGTTTGGGGATGATGAAGGAGGGGATGTTCGGGCGATGGGGCAGTTGGGTAAGGTATGGAGGGTAGGGGATGGTGGAATGGGGATTGTATGGGAGATGGTCGGGTGATGGGGTGTGGGAGTAGAGGATGGTGGGATTGGGGGTGGTGGGGGAAGAGGATTATAGGGTGAGAGGGTAGGATAGAGGATAGTGGGATCGGGGGTGATGGGGGAAGAGGATGGTAGGGTGAGGAGGGTGGTGGGGTAGGGGAAACTGGGGAAGGGAACGGTAGGGAGTGGGAAGGAGAGACTTTTATGGTAGCACTGATTTCCATCGTGCACCTGACGAAGCAGTTTCCCCCTGACGCGCATTTCTCGAGGCACCTGGTTAGGAGAATGATGTGAGAGTACCCAGAAGTGAGTGACGTGACGGGAGGGGTGGAAGTCGGGGCGGAAATACTGTAGTGTGTCAGAGATGTGCGTAAAAGTTAGGTTTTCTGGGTATTTCGCAGGTTGTGTCAAGGGTAGACATAAAAGGATGGTAAAAAGAGTGTAGTCGCGTTTATGGTTCCTTCAAAGCTGATAAAAATACAATTAACCTTAGAATGATTAAGAATAAATGGTAAGGCGAGCTTTAACCCCGTGACTGCGAGGAATTCTAGTGTGCTGATTAAAATTTTCTGGCATGGCAAAAATGTTAAAAAGTGATTGCGGAAGATGTTTATGGAGATTGTTTCCAACCTCTCCACTATTAGGGGCATCTCTTAAACAGAATAAAATCGTCTGGAGGAAGTAAAAAGAAAATAAAAAATGACAGCACTGAAGGAGATAATTTTGCTCAAAAGAGTCGACGTGAGGGGCAGCCAAGAGGGTACGAGATGCCCCAGAATGTTGTATATTTACTTAGCCATCACTCACGCCCATAATAATTCACCCCCTTGTTTATCTACCAAATTTTCAATCAATCAAATCAATCACCTTCCTATATAGCCGGTGTGTACGGTACTCTTGTTTTGTGTACATCTTCTACCTTCCTCCTTTTTTCTACATTGTTCGTACCCAATATTATATATTTCGTTAGACATCGTTCCTAACTTTTTATGTTGTTATTGGTATTTGTCTGTCTATTTCTCCATCACTTTGTATTTGTATTTTCGTTTTCTGTCAGTCTGTGTTTTCGTATTATATCGACTTCAATAATTTTCGTTCTCTCCATTTTCTGTATCTAAACTCGTATGTCTGTCTCGATCTCTCTGTCTGTCTGTCTGTCCGTCTATGTGTCTGCTATCTGTCTGTTTACCTGTCTGTCCTCCCATTACTTCATCCGTTCATCCATCCATGCTCTGTCCATTAATCCATCTATCATCTCACAATTCTGCCTCCCCTTGATCTCTGCACCGGTCATTGCCCAAGCAGTTTCATTACCCCTTCCCAGACGTTTATAAACTCCCTTCCCCTCACCGTCAGTCATGTAGCACTTTTACCCTTCCCCTCTCTCGCACACTTTCTTAGGTCAGCCACCCCTTATCCCCCTTCCCCTTTCTCGCCATCTTTCTTAGGTCTGCCACCCCTTTCCCCCTTTCCTCCTCTGTCCATGCCTACCCTTTCCACTAACACTCCCGCCCATTCTTTCATCTTCTGTACCTCAGTCCTCCTCAACATCTCCTCTCTTTTCACCCTTCCTCCTGCTGTCCCCCTTTCCTTCTCGTTTCTTCCCGAACGTCATCCCTTCTTCCCCTGTCCATACTTTGTTACATACCCCTTCCCTTCCGCTCTAGTTACTCTTCTCCTCCTTCACCCTTCCCTCCTTTCTCTCCTAACAATCTTCCCTCATACGTCAGCCCTCCTTCCCCTCTCTTTCTTCCCCTTCCCTTTCGTAACACCCTCTCCTCCCTGTCTCTTCGTTTCCTTACGTCAGCATCTCCCTCTCCTCCTCATTCTCTTATGACAGACCTCCTCTCCGCGCCACCTTCCCATACGTCACTTCCTTCACCTCTTCCCCCCTTTCCGTACGTCAGACTCCCCTTTCCTTCCCCACTTTTCCCTTGTCAGGACATCGTCTTCCCTGTCCCTACCCTTACGTCAGATCTCCCTTTCACTTTCCCCCCCTTCTTTTATACCAGGCCCCCTTCTTCTCGCCTACCGTTACATCAGCCCCCCATCCTGTCTGCCCCTCTTCCAATCCTCCTACCTTATGTGTCAGCCCCCTCCCCCTCGTCCATCTCCTCCCCTTTTACCATACGTCAGCCCCTTCCTTATCGCCGCCCCCCTTCCGCCCCTTATTACGTCACCCCCCATGTTTGTCTTACCGGGAAGTCTTTTGTGCCGGCCGCCTGTTTGTGTCTTGGCAGTTGTGTTTACGGTCTGGACTCGCGACGTGGGTGGGGGAGGCTTCTTGCTTGTACCATGTAGTTTGTATTTAGGTTGCGGTTTGTGTGTGTGTGTGTGTGTGTGTGTGTGTGTGTGTGTGTGTGTGTGTTTTAAGAGGGATGTGCGTGAGTAGGATGGATATTTGTTTAAGGATTTGCACGCAGGTGTGTGTGTGTGTGTGTGTGTGTGTGTGTGTGTGTGTGTGTGTGAGTGGAAGGGGTGTGGGTGGAGGCGGAGGATGGGGGAGGAGATGAAAGGGAAAAACGAATCCGGGGGTGAAAAATCTTTAATAGGGTGATTTGTTAGTGTGAAGCCCCAGTCCTCGCCTCTTTCCTGACGAATTGCTGCCTAAGAGATATGGCCACTGGAGGCTGTCCGATGATCATTTGTTCTTTGGACCTCATCGGTAAAAGAATATTGGGTGAGAATGAGAGTACAGATACAGTAGAGGAGTAAAGATTTAGGTAGGTGGAAAGAAGGTAGAAGAGGGCGAGAGGGAAGTTTAAGGAAGTGAATAAATATAAAGAGGTGATTGTATGTGTTATTTTAAAATGACAGAAATTAGGGTATCGGATGCTTTAGTTATACGGGTTAGAAAACTCAAAAGAATTCTACTCCTGGTAAATGAGAGAATGGACGAAAAACAGGCGAAGTAAAGAAAGAAAGGGAAAGAAAGAATGAAAGCAGGGAGTAGATGCCCATGGTCTCCTAGTTTGATGTACACAGTGTATTTCATTTGGCTCAGTGCCAGTTTCGCTTTTACTATGAATCATAAGGCTTCGATCTATCAGGGAAACTTAATTCTCTCAGATTTGATATAGTCATCAGTAAGCTGCTAATTGGTTGCGTATGTTGTGTTGGTGTGCTTAAATCTGCGACAGAATTGTGTTCAGTAGATCAATAGGAAAGATTATCCAAACTTTCCCTTATTTGAAGTTATACCAAAATAATGAAGGTTGGAGGGAATACAACCAATTGTCTTTCAGCATGCAAGATTTGACCCATATCAACTGTCAACAATTTGCGGTTTTCACAGATACTAAAGAAGCTACTCATGTTACAATGAATAACTGCACTCTTCGTCTCATTCTTTACAGAAATTAATTGATCATTCCTTTTTTACAGGTATGGTCGACGCCAACGATGTGTGATGGGAAGTTGGTCAAGCTCAGCCAAGGGTATGTCATGAATTTCTGTTCTTTACGTTATCTACATGATGAGCATTGAAGATGGCCATATTTGATTTAGGCACAGCATCTCGTAATAGGTCGTAAACACTTTGGTGTTTAATGCAGTAGGTGTACAGAATATCGGTGATCCAAACAAGATAGCCTGTTATGACGACAGAAATCTAATATGACAGTTGAAGCAGTTTTATACAGAGAAGGAATTTAGGGTCGACTTCTTACTATTACTACCCTAATATAGGGTTATGTCACTGTAAAATTTCCTTAACTACATTCAGGAGCACACGAGTATCATTCGCCGTATACTGTAAGGTAAATTTGTTATCATCATTCTGTTTTAATTTCATAATTACCCGAAAAGGTGGCTGGCCGGTAATTTTTTCAGATATATCCCCTCGGAATTAAGGACTCAGTTACGCCTGGATATCGGGAGGTTTGGTAGGTTTCTCTGTGCCAAGTAAAATATCTTCGTTGGCCAGATTCAGATACTGTACATGAGTCGTAACCGTCGTGTCGAGTTATACTGGTGCTATCGTCAGTATTTATACAGGCCTCTCATTTACTGGGTCAGATTCTCCAGCTGCAGAATATAAGAGATAGGATATAGGAAATTGTTGTTTACATACGCACACTGATATTGGGACATAGGAACATTCTTCAAGAATGAAAATTGTTTTGGTAATACTGCTAAAGCGGGAAAGTACTGTGAACACAGTAGAGGTAGGTAATTCAGGGATATAACTTACGATTACATAATGGTTGTTGGTTAGCTGAATATTGTAGGCTACACTGTCAGATCTTGTAAGTGGGGACAGTGCTGATTGCACTAAAGAAAAAAAAAAAGACACGTCACCAAATTGTAATCTTAGCGAAATATTCGTGTGTGTGTGTGTGTGTGTGTGTGTGTGTGTGTGCGTGTGTGTGTGTGTGTGTGTGTGTGTGTGTGTGTGTGTGTGTGTGTGTGTGTGTGTGCGCGTGTGCGTGCGCGCGCGCGCGCTCAAAGAAACTTGTAGAAGGAACGAAATTAAGGAGAAATTGTCTACTGTCTGATATTCTTTTGTGTCATAATAGGAAATAAAAACCTGAGGGAAGGTTTTCAATATACCAGAGTAGATGTTCATGGTAAAATGAGAAATAGAGGTGCAAAGGACCACTGTAAGCTTCCTGGCAACTGAGGAACCCCGGGGGGAGGGGGGGGGCCTCAGCGAACGTGCAAGTGTGTTTCCCCTTACATCTAACATTTTCTCTGGAGTTTCACATGGAAGAAAACGCACTAGTATCAGCTTCGATAGCTAACTATGTAAAGCGTTGAAAGATAAATAACATGAACATAATTTATATAGTTTTTGAAACTTCCATGTTACTATTATTTAACACCCAGTCGTACACACAGAAAAATATTACCGTTTCACATAGGGAACTGACATTAGACAGATGCTTTTCCAATGCATGTCCCAAAAGCAAGGTTATCATAAGGCATTCTTCGTGATACTGTATATCGTTGCCTGCATTATAATCATGTTGAGTAACGAGGCTTATAATGTAAGAGCTCTTATTATAGAAGCTTATTACCCTCTGTGTTTTACACTTCAGTTACCCTGAGAGATGACCAAAGAAAACTAATTTTGGTGGAAAGAAAATGGGGACTTTGGTTTTCATTTTTTGCACGGTGACTAAGCTGAATTCTTTATGGACAATGAAGATACCCATCAATAAATGTTTTTGCATACAGAAATCGACTACGCGACTTTATATGTACCGCATTTGTTTGCCGTAGGGTAATTCATAAAGGTATGCGTGATTCCAATCCTATCCCTGACAGTCTCTTAAATTTACTAGCATAATACTGGGCTGGCCTCTAATTATCGGGCAAGATAAGTCCCGACACCCTGATGGCCGAGATGATTATCGTGTCAGGGCGCAACAGGCACCAAGGACGTCGTATAATCTGAGCTGCAAAATTGGGGTGAGGTGTTGTCCTGTGGTGCCCTATTTTGTTACGAGGCTGAATTGGCGGGTTTTGCGGTCGTAATGTTCGAGAAGGTGTCTTGGGGGAAGAGCTGGCAACACCCTTATATGGTTATTGTGGTTGCCCTGATGGTTGGAGTCTATAGCCAGACCGATTTTTTGCTGCTGCAGCGGCCTGCTCAGATCACCAGTTCTAACTTTATCAGCCGCCCACTCATGTACAGTATGTCTTCTCACAGGACGAAGGATTTTAAAATACTGTATTTTGTCATCGTCCAATAACTGAAAAGCATTTTCTTTGCTGTTACTCATTCAAGTAGTGCTGAAGTATGAGTCAGTTCCTCAGAATTATCAGACACCGAGGCATGGAGCAACATCTGTAAGTTTCATTTTCTTCGAACCTGCAGGTAATGGTATGTTTTATGATGGCTATACACAACAGAGCCAGTTTATGACCTTGTATGGCAACTAGCCCATTGCCAGCACTAACATTATTACTACCTTTAGGACAGTTAATTTGACTCATGAAAGGGCTTACATTGATTATCCTCCAGAGTCTGTTTGGAACTTTGCGTAAGTACAGTTCACAACAGTTATGTAAACCAACTCTAATTTTCAGCTTCAGTTAATACTCAGAAAAGTAAGCGTTGTCAGGAAGAAGGCAACTGCTGAGATATAAATCTACCGTTTGCACGACGATCATAAAAGGCGAAAGATTTATGCGTTTTGAAGATTTAGGCGTTTTGAAACGAACGAACGACGATCATAACGGCAGACATACAGTTTTAAAGTCCCAATCTCCCTGTGGAATACGATCCACAATGGTCGATGTTGCAGCCGGGCTTCAAAATGTACTGGCCGGTGAAGAGGAACAACGGAAAAACATGTGCCCAAGTGTCTGACCGTCCTATGGAAGAAGCTCTGATCTTTCCCCAGTTGCAAGGAATGTGTAGGCAGCCCTTAATGGAAAAGAAAGACGACATATATAATACTGATACATACAGGCTAAAAATGAAAACCAATATTGAACAACTCCAGTAAAAGTATCAACACAACAGCAACAACAACGAAAAAAAAAAGGGGGGGGGGTGATGATGATGATGAAGACAAGTAAATGCGCGATAGGCAAAGCACTAAAACAACTGTAAATTCTCGTAGGAGTACGTTTTACCACAAGAACGACAGATTTCCGTTGATAAAACGTGGTACAATAATAATGGTAGACCAATAATCTTATCACGATTAAATCATTCAGAAATGGCGTCGCAGATTAGCATTTCATTTTTGCCAGCGGAAGATAGAATATATTCGGCTTAGGGAACTATTCGTCAGAATTGACTAGCTAAAAAAATATTCGCGCTTATCAAGGCCACAGTATAACCTCAACTAATCGACGCAGATGCCAAACCCATTATCATAACCAGTCACTATAGTTTATTCATTTTAACTTGATCCACAGATGCATCCTTTTGCAGTTTATTTCACGTATCTTAGTGACAGAAAAAAGACAGTATTGTGGTTCTGCATCCTTTCTGTAGCACTTCCTCGTGAATAACGTCATATTCTAATATTTATCTATTATTCTGTTGTTATACCATTCAAGATAGAGGGAAGGCAATTTTAGGCCAAGGTAAAATGAAGAGAGTATACCAATCAGCTAACCTTGCAAGTAATTCCACACTCATCTACCGTGATGAGTGTACTGTACGAAAGAATACCACCTTTACCTCAGCTACCATGACCTTCAGCACCACCCAGCACTGCAGCCATAATAGTGTTTAACTAATATCGTAACTGCGCGCCACACCCTCCACTCACTCCATCTTCGCCTCAGGCACTATATCACGCCCATCAGTAACCTTTAATTGGCCTGTGTACTCTCTTGTCACTACGATTTCTCATGGTCATATTTTTACTACGGATATTAATACTCTCTCATTTCTTGGTCACGGTACCCCAGCCCCACCCATTCTCGTATCCTGTTTCCTTTTCTTTAACATTTTCACTGCTACGACTATTTCGCATTTATATTTTGGCCACCCTCTGACCCTTTGTGTGTGTGTGTGTGTGTGTTTTTGTTTTTTTTGTTTTTGTCTAAAGAAGAGAGTCATACAGTTAACCATTTTCATCAGGTGACGTGTGGTTATAGTTTTATTCTTACTATTTTTCAATAATTAATTCAGCTTAGGATAGTTTTCAAAAAGGAGGGGTCAGATACAGCCCCCACACACTCCTTCAGTACCAGAGAATTTTCTTAAGCTGAATAAAATCGTCTGGAAGCAGCAAGAGTAAGCTATAAAAAAAAAAAAGAAAGTCACCGGGTTCAGCAGTCTCAATTAACCCTTTCACTAGGATTATGACTTAAGTATTTTATTCTGTCCAGTCCCACAGACGATTTTCCCCGGCTCTGGATGAACCCCTCGTAGCGAAGTAGTCAAGATTTCTCAAAGGCAATATTTTTGCCAGGGATAATTAACTCACTTCCTTCTCTGTCCCAGTACATAATTAATTTACATCTCTTTTTTTTCCCAGTACATAATAAACTCATTTCCTTCTTTGTCCCAGTATCCCCGTCTCGTACTCTGCCTCCGTTTCTTTGTCGTTTTACCTCATATCACTGCCTTTTTTGTCAGACCTCCCTTATGACTTTGTTATTTATAGAACACCCTTTTCCTGTTTTCACCTTTCTCTTTCTGTATGCCTTGATACTGTCCTTTTTTACTCCCGTATTGTATTTCATCCTCATCTCAGTATCACGTCATCTTTCCCTGTACTAGTTTTGGCACTGGCTCACATTTTATCATAATCTCTTTCATATTATTCAGACTGCAGTTCCCTCTACAAGTTTCGTTGCATTATCACTTTCTACCCCGTTCTCATAACCTCTTCGTCATTTTTAAGCCCCAGTCCCCTGTACCACTCTCCCCCTTTAAGGTACATCAACCAAGCAGCCACGCCCAATGCAGGTATCACCAAACAAAAACTCTCTCTTCAGTCATGTGCGTTCTCTGGGAAGCGTATAAGATCTACATTCCCGTGCTGCTGTAATGGGTCCATCGCCCTTACATCCTCTTAGCGTGTAGCCAAAGTCCGTCTCGGCCCTGTAATTTAATTTAGAAGGCCATTAATTATGTTAGGGACCACCGCGGGTTGTTTTCTACGCTATATGCAGGGAACTTAGTGAATGCCTCGCTTGCTTAATGGAATACCGGCGCACAGAGGAAGGACTGTGGGCGGAGAGGGGCGGTTGAAAGGAGAAGGTTGTTAGGTGAATTGGTCAAGTGAACATGGTGATTGAAGTGGGTAATATGAACTTACCTGGGATTCCACAGAAGGACAGATTACTCAGTTTCCAGGTCCATGAGAAGGAGGTCCAGTTTTGCTACTAACTGATGTGGAAATAGTTGTGCCTGATGTATTTTGTACAGCTGAAGGATTCTTTGCTTGTAGGATCCCTTTATGTTGTTCAGTAGACAATCATCTATCTATCTATCTATAGCCCGACGCCCTAATCCCGCAAAGGGTGGCCGCAGACAAAACGCCTCCAAGTCACTCTGTCACCCACCATTTGACTCCCCTCCCCCCAACTCACCCCCCCCTCCCTCATATACCTCTCAACTCCATCCCTCCACCTCATCCTCGGTCTACCCCTCCCTCTTCCTCCCTCCACCTCACCTACATACACCCTCTTAGTCAGTCTTTCATTCTCCATCCTCTCCACATGTCCAAACCACCTCAGTGTATTTCTCCTAATCTTTTCAACCACATCCACATCTACCCCACAACGTTCCTTCACTTCTTCATTCGTCAACCTGTCCCTCCATGTCACTCCACATGCTCCTCTCAAGTAACTCATTTCCACTGCTCTCACTCTTGACTTGTTCCCCTCTTGCAAGGTCCACGCCTCGCTTCCATACGTCAGGGTAGGGATCACAATACCATCATGCAGTGACTTCTTAACTTCCATACTCACCTCCCTATTTCTCATCACTGCTTTCGGTGTGCCAACAACCTTCCTTCCCTGCTGTACCCTTTCACGTACTTCATCCCCCAAAGTTCCATCCTTACTCATCACACTACCCAAGTACTTGAATGCACTCACATTCTCCATATCCTCACCATCCAACCTCACTGCACACTCTGTGACTTCATTCCTCCCAAACACCACAACTTTACTTTTGTTTACATTAACTTTCAGCTTCCTCCTCCTACACACTGTCCCAAATTCATTCACCAAACCTTGCAACTCCCATTCATCTTCACTCAACAATACTGTATCATCAGCAAACAGCAACACCGGAAGCTTCCAAATCTCACCCTCATTCATTAGGGCCACCCCCACATCCACTGCCCTACCTTGTACCTCCTTTACGACCCCATCCATATATATATTGAACAGCCATGGAGACATTACACACCCCTGTTTCAGTCCCACATTGAGATCAAAGAACTCACTCAGCTCACCATCCACTCGCACCGTAGCCCTAGCTCCCTCGTACATACTCTTCACAGCACTCAACAATTTCCCCTCCACTCCATTTTTTCTATAAAGCCTTTTTGAGTTTGCCGCAAAGATCTTGACTTTTTTTTTTTTTTTGCCAGTTGTGAAAAATAAGTGTAATTCTGGAATGATACTGTATGACACGAGACAGAAGCTTAACCATCCTCAAATAAATAAGATGAAGAGACACGGTTGAGGAAGAAGAAAGCTAATCTAACAGGGGCCATGACGGTGTAAGACTGGGAGCAATTTATGAAGAAGAGTAAAAAGAGTACATGACAACGAAAAGTATATACTTGGGGGGAGGGGGATGATACTACAATTTCTTCTTGCTCCCGCCTTTGTTGTCCTAGTGTATTAAAATCACGTGGTCACGTGGTTATTTTTTTCTTTCTCTCTTTGCCAGCTAGCATTAGGCCTTTCAGAGTTGGCTAGACGCCGTATGCAAATCTTGGGCGGGCAGAGTTATGGCTGTGTATGGTTGTTGATAGATGGCGCGGCAGTGCATCATCCAACTCTGATAAGATTAAGTACAAGGCCTATACATCACGGGTGAAAGAGGGGGAAAGTCAGAAGGATCAATGGCGTAGGAGAATATAAGAGAGTTAGAATGACTTGCGAATTTCGTTGAAGACGAACGGAGAGTTAGAGCGGTGGGCGTGTTAGATTGGCGGATAAGGGAGCCAGAAAATATATTAAGTTACAAGCATAGGAGGTAAAATTGTATGCAGCGGTGATGGAAGAAGAAAAATCAGAACCCATAGTTAGAGGGGGGAGCAGGTCTGAATACGGCTTGAGTGAGAAGTATGAAATAGGAGAGTTAGAATGCCAGAGAGATATATGGCGAAAATGAAGGAAGGCGAGGTGGAATAAAGAATTGCACAGTCAGATAGATGGACGGTGTGTGAAATGTTTTTTTTTTTTTTAAGTCCTCAAAGGGTTATTGAAAACTGTTACTACCTCACGAGAGTTTTTCACAACCACATCATAACGTCGCTTCGAAGCTGATTATAATCGTCTGTAGGAAGCATAAATAAAACAGTTGGGATTTATGACGTACTTAAAAGGAGATAGATTGACAGATAAATCATGAAGAATTATGGTGAGAAGGAGAGTTAGGAGAATGACACAGGGGAGTCTGGGATGAGGTTACAGAAGATGTGAAAGGGAGTTTGGAGAGAGAGAGAGAGAGAGAGAGAGAGAGAGAGAGAGAGAGAGAGAGCTTACTTATTGACCTCTTTGTTGACCAAATTTTCTATAGTTGGATAATATCATTTGGCTCTGTCCAGAAATAAATACCAGAATGAGTCTACAGCAGTGAAGGCTTAAGGGGCGGTGACGTGGTTAGAGAATGGGACGTATGGAAACTAGGTAAAGAACCATTTATATACTGGATAGAAGAAGCAAGAGAAAACAACAGAGCCAGAACGGACGACATTTAAGGATCTATTACGTGAAGTAGTCAGAGGGTTGAAGAGAGAGAGGAATATTGTTTTTAAAAATTGAGTATTTGATTTTTAAAAATAATAATACGTGTAAAACATGAACGTTGAGACAAAATGCTTTAAGAAAGAACTGCTGCATGTAGGTACTTGATAAGAAAATGAAGAATCTGTCTAGATTTGAAGAAAAGGGAGTATGTGAAGTTCAGAAGAATTAGAAATGAGAGAAAACCCATAACAAGAACACAGTATGAAACTTTAGGAACAGTTGAATAGACAAAATTACAGACAGCCAGGAAAACATAATGTAATCTGGCGAGAAGGGAATATCTGAAATTTACATGAGAAATTAGAGGGCATGAGAGCTTAGAGGAAACGCTTAGCCAGAACGAACACTAAAATTAGAAGTGCGAGTGAAGGGAATTTGATACGGCGAGTTAGAAATGGGTGGCTGACTTTACGTTGAACTTTGCACAACTTTAAGTCTCAGGGGCCCCTTCCCCTACACACTGCCTTGGTAGCTAATACCTATAATATTTTTTTAGTGAGTTTGTGTGTGTGTGTGTGTGTGTGTGTGTGTGTGTGTGAGAGAGAGAGTGTGTGTGTGTGTGCGCGGGGGGGGGGGACGCGCACTTCCTTTTGATTTTCTGCTCAAAATCAGCATATGTTCACAAAATATGTTAATAGACAATACCAAGCATCAGACAGAGAAATACACAGTACCATGCATCATTTCAACCACCACCCTCCAACAGCGCCTCCGTCAGAAGTCCCCATAAGCTTGATTTATCCACTCTGCCTCATCTGCATACGGTCCGCGGGAGGTAATGAGGACGCCACGCCAGATTCCTCCGCCTAAAATGAATACAATTAAACAGTTTCCGTCTCGTGAGTCTACTTGATCAGCAGGAGAGTCTGGCCTTTGCTAAGTGAGTTTCCCCTTCCCCCTCAGTCGGAATATCAATTTTTATATCTGCTTATCTGTCTGTATGTTTGACTGTCTGCTTATTTCTTTGGCATGTCTGTCTTTCTCTCTGCCTACTTGTCTGTCTGTTTGTCCAACTGTGTACCTATCTATCTATTCATGTATCTGTGTATCTGTCTGTCTGTCTCTCTCTCTATCTATATATATCTGTTTCTTTCTCTATCTCTGTCTTTCTACCTACCTGTCCATCTGTCTGTCTGTATATCTGTCTGTCAACGCATGTCTGTCTATCTATCTATCTTTGTGTCTGTGTCTGTCTGTGGCTGTCTCAGCTTCTGTGAGGAGTGGCCTCGGCAAAATATCCCCAAGCACTTCTGTCCCTACTCAGTAACGATATCCCTTTCTAGCCACTACCCTCCAGCCTCCCTCATATACTGGCCTACATTATCCCTGTGTATTGTTCTTGATCTTATTCTTCTTTGCGTTTCCATCTTCTTACTCTTCCTCGCCTTTCCATCTTCTTTCTTTTCCTCGCCTGTTCATCTTTTTACCCTTCATCGCCTCTCAGTCTTTGTACTCTTCTTGGCCTTTCCATCTTCTTACTGTTCTTCTCCCTTCCATCTTCTTACTCTTCTTCGCCTGTCCATCTTCTTACTCTTCTTCGCCTGTCCATCTTCTTACTCTTCTTCGCCTGTCCATCTTCTTACTCTTCTTCGCCTGTCCATCTTCTTACTCTTCTTCGCCTGTCCATCTTCTTACTCTTCTTCGCCTGTCCATCTTCTTACTCTTCTTCGCCTGTCCATCCTCTTATTCTTCTTCGTCTGTACATCTTCTTACTCTTCATCGCTTTTCCATTTTCTGTCAAGAAAGTGAGGAAGATAAGAAGTAGCATTCATAATTTACTAAAAGACACATCAAAACTTTCCTTACTGCGTATGTCTTTCGTTATCCCTCTCTTTAGCGTCTCAGACATTTGATTACAAAATTTTCTACGCACATACATACATAGATTACAAATTTTTTGACAAACATACTGTACATACATACATATATACATACCACATACATACATACATACAACATACAATACTGGGAGCGTGCATTTATACGTAAGCATGAACATACACATACCGCACTATACACCCACGGTTTATTGGAGACTTTAACTAAAGCCTTTGATCGACAAATTTCCTCTTGCACACTCCTCAAGATTAAGTATTTGTTGACAGACTGAAAAGTATACCGTTCTCACATGCTGAAGCACGCGACCGAGAAAGCACACACACACACACACACACACACACACACACACACACACACACACACACACACACACACACACACACACACACACACACACACACACACACACACACACACACACACACACACACACACACACACACACACACACACACACACACACACACACACACACACACACACACACACACACACACACACACGTTACTGTAGCATGAAAAAAAAAAAATCACTCACATCAACCCACTCACGTCGCCGACACATGCAGTCAAGGTTGCGTGGAGTCTTTAACCACACATTCACACTCAAGTGGGCGTACTTACACACACACACACACACACACACACACACACACACACACACACACACACACACACGCCAACGCACACTTCCAGCCTCACACACATATTGGTTTACTGAATTCCTGAGGACATAATTTGAAAGTATACCCCGTTCCGTGTAGCCTCAAAAGGAATGCCTAATGCCTGTGAACATCAATTATGGTGCCATGCGTGAGTTCCATTTTTCAAAGAGCTTCCAGACGCCCGCTTCTCCCTCGCTTGTAATGTATGTGAGGGCATGTGTGTGGGGAGGGGAGGGGGAATGGGGATATTTGTGTGTGAGAAGAGAGACTGTGTTACTGGGTAGGTGGGAATGTATGTGTGTGTGTGTGTGTGTGTGTGTGTGTGTGTGTGTGTGTACCAGCAGAGTGGCGGGGGGATGGGGGTAGCTGCGTAAACTTACCTGTGTGAGTAACAAAACTCAACCTTGACGTGGTAATGGCGGTGTTTTGTTACACTGTCGATTGTGCTGAGTGATTTGACTTTACGCGCTGTGTGGGTCTTTGGGTCCTGTTTGGTTCTTTGGGTGTTGTTTGTTAAGGGCACAGTAGGTTTGGTACTGTGGTTCTTTAGATGCTGTTTGATAAGGTCAGGTCTTAGTCACCGTCTATGTCTTTATGGTTGTGAGATTCTTTAAGTGTTGTTTTGTAGTTCAGGGTTAGGTAGTCTATTTTTTTTTAGGCACTGTCTGGTTCTGTAAGCGCTATTTGGTATGACTGGTTAGGTACGGTCTGGTTGAGTACTGTGCCTGTGCGTTCTTAAAGTGCTGTTTGGTAAAGTTGGTTGGGTATTTTCTGATTCTTTAGGTGTTATTTAGTGAGATAGGTTGGCTGGTTACTCTCTTGTTATTTATATGTTGTTTGGTATGACTGGTTTATTTATGTGTGGTTCTTTAGGTGATGTTTGGTAAGGTTGGTTAGGTACTGTTTGTTTTTTTAGGTGGTGTTCAGTAAGGTTGGTTGGGTACTGTCAGGTTTTGCAGGTGATGCTTGGTGATGTTTGTAAAGATATTTGACCTGACACCTCACGTTAAATAGCCAGATACCTGCTTTCGTTTTTAGGTCAGTAGTTGACAGTATGTGACAGCGCTTCTGACTTAATGGCACTTGCCTTCTCTGTGTTCGGTAATCATAGTTTGTGTTTTTTTTGGTTTGTGATCCTGCATTTGAGATAGCATGACATAAGTTAGTGTGGATATTTCGCATGTGGGATGGAGGCGAGAATATCGAAGACTTGAATAGTGAGTGAATGGATGCCTGACCCATTTCACTGGGTATTCTATTGCCTTTATTTTCCTGTTTCCTGTTTTTGTATCCTGCCACCCCATTTATGGTACTGGGAAACAAGAATGTGATGATGGTGATGCATGGCGGCGGCAGTGGTGGCGGGGTGGTGGTAGTGCTATGATGGTCGTATGTTAATAGTGCAACGACTATACTGCTTTCTTGTGTTGCATTATGAATTCTGTACTATAATGCTGCGTGTAGGAAGGAATTTGTATTATGCAGCACTGGTATATTGGCATGAGAGTTGACGATTTATGTATACGTAATTATGATGTCTGTGAAATGATGTGTGCTGCCGTGATGAAGTTTGTAAGATTTACACAGTAGACGATAAAATAAAAGAAATTTACGCTATAGAAGAAGAGAATCGCAGCATATAAAAAAAATCATAGTAAGGCAAGAGGTATTGGGTGAGGTGATATGATGAAAACAGATATAGTAAAAGAGAGGGGTCATGTGGTGTGGCGTGGTGGGATGGCAGGGACATGGACAAGAAAAGGGATTATGTTTGTGATGTTGATGTGTGTGTGTGTGTGTGTGTGTGTGTGTGTGTGTGTGTGTGTGTGTGTGTGAGACGTCTGGAGGTAGCAAGAAAAATAAACCAACTAATACGTCATCGTAGTAATACTAATTAGTAATATCAGAAAACTTGGTGCTCGTGGTTGAGTTTTTACTTACTTCAACATTTTTACCGAAGTCGCCCCAGACCATCGTTTTCCAATACCAGAGGAGTGTCAGGGCAATTCCTCGCAATGGACTGCTGAAGGTAACAGCAATTTTCAAAGCCAATTTCACCTATATATTTATTTCATTTACCTATTTAGTTCGATACCCCTACGCAACAGACTGAACTATGACGTTGATGACGATGATGATGATGACGGTTGATTGATTGATTGATTTTGGTATACCTTGCTACTACGATGATTCTATATTTCCTCCTTGTTTTTGTTACCGTCAAACAAAAGTATTCACCATCGGAGAAACATTTTAATATCTAAGGGTTATATATAGCTGTCATCACCACATTTTCTACGAGCATTGGATGGACTTTCAGAAGCTGAATCAAAGGTATCTGTCGGCAGCTGGAACACTTAAAAGACATTGCATTTAGTGGGTTGCTTCTGTATCGGATTAAAGCATAAGAAATACGAAGGTTGGCCAGGCAAAGTGAATTCGTGATGCAAGTTTATGACGGTGGGAATTTCAAGGCCATGAGAAGTTTTGCAGGAGTTACTGAAGGCTTGTTCGTAAGTCACAGCTGCTCGTAAGTTTTAGGTGTCCCTGTACTTGCCTCTGTCCATATGTCACAGGATCTTGAAAATCACTGTACTCGTAACTGCTATTTTGTATCCACTATTAGGTCTCTCTAAGTCTCGTATGACTGTAATTGTTATGTGTTCGTAATTTTCAGGTGTCTGTCATAGTTGTGTCTGTAATTTTTCGTGTGTCCATGATTATCGAGTTCATAATTCTCTTTGTTCGTGATTTTTAGTTTCTTTAATTCTCAGATCTCAATGTTTCTCCGGTCTCATTATATCTTCCATGCCGTCAGTTTTCAGCTGCTCGTAATCCCAGGTGTCTTAAATTCTCAGACGATAATAATATGAAAATTTGGTCAATATGCTCAAACCATCCATAAAAAAAAAGCCTCCCATCGTCAGCCTCCATCACACTTCACCCTCCCGGACCCGTTGAAAACCAGGTCATAGCAAGAATGAGGTAATGATAATAATAAAATAATAATTATAATAATAGTAATAATAATAATGATAATAACAAAAGACCTCCGATTGAAGGGTTTTAATAATAATAATAGTAATAATAACAATAATAATAATAATAATAATAATATAATATAATAATAATAATAATAATAATAATAATAATATAATAATAATAATAATAATAACAAAAGACCTCCGATTACAGGGTTCATTCTCAGCTGTTTATTAGTTCCGAAAGTCCGTTCATATGTCTAAACTCTGGACCCAAACGCAGTACTACCCCTCCCCATCATCAGCTTCACTCGCACTTCAGCAATACCGAGCCAGCTGAAATAGAAATGGACTCCCAGTGGTGGACAGTGGCTCGCTAATGGACGCGGCTTTAGCATGTATGGTTAAAGCCTACCTGTGGGAATTTCATTTTTGTGTGATTTGGAAATGGCCGTTCTGGCGTCAGTCGTATCCTTGATTCACTGAAATTAATGTACAGTATTTTTTAAAGTCAGTGGTAATGTATATATGTTTTTATTATGTACGTTGCAGTTAATCTGTTCTTAAATAATTTTGAAAATAATATCTCTAAACATCAGTGTTCGCAAAGTATTGTATCATTTTTAATAACTGAATGGAATTTAACGTATGCTTTAGTCAATAAGTAGAAATCAATGGGTCTGTTTTAATCATAATATAGAAATCAGCATATTTTAAAGGACAGTGTATTTTTAAAATGTCTTTTTTTTATTAGTCTGTGGAAAACAGAGGCTTACTGATCAAAGAGTAAGAATGTGTGTGCTTAGACAGTATGGATATACTGATAAAATTGATATAAATATGGTGATAAATAGGACATTAATCAGTGAGTTTGAAGGTGGGAGGAGGTGTGGTAAATCAGTAAGATAGATGGGGATGGTATATGAATATCTAAAAAAGCGACTTACGGAAGTTGAGGAAGCGAAACTATTGACAAGGGATCGAAAGAAATTGAAGAATTATGTATGGAGATGTATATGACAAGAGTTTGGACCCCCTACTTTTTTTTTTTTTTAATCAGGGTAGTCGCAGAATGACGATGTCCCTCAGGTGCACAGTACTGTATGTGAAGTGCTAATAGTTTTTTGCTAGAGAGGTGGAGCAGATATTTCGAGAGCTTGAATGACATGTAACTGACTGCATCACTCATTCATTGGGCATGCTGTATGATAGTGCTGGTACCTAGGCGCTTTTTCTTTTGTTTTCGCATCATATCTCGCCAAGTCTTTTTTATAGGTGGGAACTAGGGCTGGGATGATGATGATGATGATGATGCAGAAATTAGTGTATCTTTTTATTCAGTACTTAGAAATTACCCTTGTATATTTTAATCAGTGGGTAGCATAATCATGTGTTTTTTTTATTAGTAGTATTGTGTTAGAGTGGGTGATTTTAAATTTCAGCCAGAAATGGGGCTCATCAATTGATCCCACGCAGTGCTGCTGAAAAATGCGTTGTAATTCCCAACCATTAACTACGTTGCAGTTAACAACATTACCTATCCTGTCACCAGTTTTATAGATATACATACGAAATGCCAGTAGGGTGTGAAAAATTAAATTGCCTGGTTCATCGTGTTCTGCTTTGGTATATTCAGTGAACACAAATTTGAAAATGTACGGGGGATACTCGCACATCAAGACAGTTTATTTACATTATTGTTGAAAATGTGAAAACTAGCAAACAGACAGACAGACAGATAGATAGGTAGATAAATAGATAGATAGACAGATAGTTTGAGAGATAGATGTGATCGTTATATGATAAAGTTTTCACCATCGACGCCTACCCGATCATCCCTCAGCCGTTCAGGCCGGAAGCCAGGGCGTGACTCAGGAACTTCAATCTGGGGACTTTTTTCATAAGCGACACCAAGATTGAGCGAGAAGAATCAATGCACAGATTACATATTCTTTCTTTAAACTTGGTAACTTTCAAAAGCCATCGCCGTATAGGAAAAAATAACACGTACATGTATTTTAAGGTATTAAGCACTTTCTTTTTTTATGTTTTGGCTGAGTCTTAAATATGGATGTCTGCAAACTTCGTAAAGTATTAAAGAGTCAGGCAGGTGTATGAAATATTATATTAAAATCGACAGCTGTTCCTTCAGTGTCCCCGCCTCCTCCCTCTCTCTCGCTGGCTATCTCTATTCCTCGTTCTATCCTCCTTGACCTTCAGTCCTTTTCTTTACTTGTTTTCCATCCCATGTATCTTGATGAATTTTCTTCCTCATCCGTTTCCGACGAAGGTTTAGCTTCTTAGTTCCCTTTCAAACACCCCGTCTTCCAATCTTTTCCTCCTTCTGTTTTTTTTTTTTTTTCCTTTATCTTTGGACTTGATTTTTTTACATTAATTCTTCTTCCCGTCGGCTACCTACCTTGCTCTTTACTCTCAGGTCTCCCCAGTTTTTTCATCCTCTGTCATGAGATATCTTTCCTTTTGTGGCTGCACCCATCTCGCATTCTAAGACCTTATTCGTACTTACGTCATACTCCTCTTAATCTGTCATGCTTAGGACAACAGTAATACTTTATTTTGGCTAATCTCACACGATTTTCTACAGCTGATTTTGAGTCATAGTGCTTGGGTGTTAATACTGGTACCATTTACCTTCCAGAATCGGGAGAGCTCCACTGTACTATCTCATATAAAGCCAGACGATTTTATTCTGCATAGTGTCATAAGAACTTAATTGCTGATATTTTCTCTATGCCCTCATCATCTCTCCCCAAACACATTTGTTTCTTCCAGTTTTTCCTCCTCCGTCTCTCCTGATTTCCCTTTTCCTTTTTTTTTTTTCTTTCCAGCCTCAAACCATCTTTCCTCAGTCCGTCTTCAACCTTCAATCTTCCTTTAACTACAGTTCCATCTTCCTCCTTTATCTGTCTTTTCCCTCGTGCATTTCCTAATGTTCTCTTGCTGTTATCACTTCTCTCTTCATCTGTATCTTCCATTCAGCTGTATTTTCATTCATCTACTTAATCCTCACCCTATTTCATTTCACCCTTTCCATCCCTTTAGTAGTCCACTTTCTCACTTATTCCTCTCCCCCCAACTGTCTCCCTCCCCCTTCACCCTTTTATAATTTCTTCTCCGCCACTATTTTTGCTTTCCTTCAGTCTCATCCTTTGTTCTCTTCCCTCCACCTTCACCCCTTCTCTCCCTTCTCCAACTCTTTCTTCTGTTCCTTTCACTCTCGTCCATTCTGTTTTCCCCTCCCACTCATTCTTCTCTCCACTCTCACCCTTCTTCTTTTCCCTCTGTTCTCACCCCATCTTCTTCCTCCTCCCACCTTTTCTTTCCTTTCCTTCCCTCACACCCCTTTTTTTTCCTCCCGCCACTCTCATCCCCTTTCTCTCCCCTCCCACCCTTTCTTTTCTTCTCTCCATCTCACCCCTTCTTCTCTCCCTCCTCTCCTTTCTTCTTTTCCCTCCACTCTCCCCCCTCCCCCCCTCTTCCTCCTCCGCTTCTGTTATCTACAATTCAAATTAGTTCGGCAACTTTTTTTGTTCTAATTTCATTTCCAACTTCGAAAAGGGGGACCAGATTTTCCCCCGGTCTTGCACACAGATATTTTTCCCCTCCTCTCCGCCTTGACTCTGAGGAAATGGCAGTAAGTTTGGCTCGGTGGGGAGTGATGAGTGGTGTGGTGTGGTGTGGTGTGGTGGTGAGGGGGTTGTGCTGTGGTCGTGAATGGTGTGGTGTGGTTGTGCTAAGGGATATAGTGTGGTGATGAGGTGAGATGCTATGTGGTGGTAAGTGATACTGTATAATGGTGAAGTGATATGTGATGTGGTTGTGAGAAGTGGTGTGGTGTGGTGTGGTGCAGTGATGAAGGGTAAAATAGTGGAGTGGTGTGGTGGTTAGTGATAATATGGTGTGGTGTGGTGTGGTGTGGTTTGGTGTGGTGGTTAGTGGTAATATGGTATAGAATGGTTAGTAGTGACGTGGCGTGGTGTGGTGTGGTGGTTAGTGATGATATTGTGTGGAATGGTTAGTAGTGACATGGTGTGGTGTGATGCTGTGGTTAGTGTTGATATGGTGTGGTGTGGTGGTTGGTGGTGATATGGTGCGGTGTGGTGGTTAGTGGTAATAATAGTATGGAATGGTTAATGGTGACATGGTGTGGTGAGGTGTGGTGGTTAGTGGTGATATGGTGTGGTGCAGTGTTGAGTGGTAATATGGTGTGATGTGATGGTTAGTGGTGATACTGAGTGGTACGGAGAAATATGGCGTGGTGGCGTAAGTTATGTTATAGTAGTGACGGGTGATGTGGCTTGTGGTGGTGAGGGGTGGTATGGTGTGATGAACAGTGGGCCCTAAAAATTCTCATCCCTTACCCAAGTCTGAATAATCTTTAAAAAAAAAGAAAAAAGTATTGCTTGAGTACCGTACATATTACATGAATAATATAATCTGTTACCATTACAACTCTTTGGTAAAATGCAATATCCTCTTACGGATTACAGAGTATTTACCCTGAATGTCTTAAAAGGCAGCATCTTTTGACTTATTACACATATAAAACCCCTTGTTTGGAGTGATGATAAAATGAAGTAATGATATTGGATTAGTGATATGGGTATGGTATGTAAAGTGTGGTGATGCGTTGTGATGATGAGTGAGAATCAGTTGAAGCGAGTGGTGGGTAGCAGTACGGTGTGATGACAAGTAATTAATGGGGTGATGAGAGGTAATTAATCGTGTGATGGTAAGTAGTGGTGTGATGACAGGTGATTAATGGAATGATGACTGGTAATTAACGGGGTAATGACAGGCAGTTAATGGTGTGATGCCAGGTATTTAACAGTGCAGTGACATAATTAATGGTACGATGACAAGTAATTAATGGAGTGATGACAAAAGGTGGTGGCAAATGGGCTGTGGTAGTAATGGCGTGGTAGCAGTGATGTGGAGAATGGTGTGCTGCCTGTTACAGTGGTGGTAAGATTTGATGGCATGTAACTTTATTTCGCAGTACCGTCAATATTCAGATGGGAAAATTATACCTTCATATGGAAAAGTTGTTCATTCTGGATACAATAGCTTGGACCCTCTTCTGAGACAATTTGGTATATTCGAGTATAATGAATCCTGTTGATAATATGTTCTTAGCGATTGACAGTGTGTGGAGGGGGTGTGCCTGTTGATGTGGTGATGGTGATACAGAATGACGGGATAAGGGTGGGAACGTGGGAAGAGAAACTGTGGGATGCATGGAAGTGTGGGTGTAGACTGCAGAGCGTGTACTGCGATACTGTGTAGGGAATGGGATGTACAGTGTCAAGTCACGTGATGTGTTGATGTGTGGTGATTTAATGCAGATGTCTTTGTTTGGGCTGACGTCCATACAGCGTCCCGATTATTGTTGCTGTCATTTCACAGACTATTTTGTGATGTGTGTGTGTGTGTGTGTGTGTGTGTGTGTGTGTGTGTGTGTGAGAGAGAGAGAGAGAGAGAGAGAAATAAGCCATTCGCAAGGGTAGGCGTATTGCAGTACGAGGCCTAAATGTTTGTGGTCTTAGCCGACTGCCTTTTTATTATGTACGAAAGATGGAGTGGGTAGGGAATATAGATGGCTGGGGAAGGGAGGGAAAGGGGGGAGAGTGGAGGCTGGGATGAAGGGAATGATAGGAGGAAGGAGTGGAGGTTGGGATGAAAGGAAGGAAGGGAGAGGGGAGGGAGTGAAGGTTGGGATGGAAAGAAGGCTAAGGAAAAGAGGGAAGGGTGGAAGAAAGAGTAAAAGAGAGATTGATCGAAAGAAGTTGGAATGGAAAGAAAGATGGTGGAGTGGATGCTAGAATGGAGAGGGGGAAGGAGGGAAGGATGGGACTGGGATGGTAGGAAAAATAAAGGAGGGAAGGGTGGAACCAGGAATGAAGAGGAGGAGGAAAAAGTGGTTATTGGGATGGAGGGAAGGATAGAAGAGTGAGAGTTGGGATGGAGCGAAAGATTTGGGAGAATGAGATACAACAGTGGAGGTTGAGACAGGTGAAAAAGAGAATCAGATGCCAGATTGGTAATTGGATTGAAGAAATGACAGAGAAGTATGGAATGTATTGGAGGAATGATGGTGTGTAGGTGGGTGAGTTGTAGTGGATGAGATGCAAAGAATGATCATGTACCGTTGGATGAAAGGCAAGGTGAAATGGAAGGAAAAATAATGGCGGAATTGAAGAAAGAATTGATGCTGAAACAAAGGTAGTGGGGAGATGTTCGGATGGGAATGGTAGGTGGGTTGAAAGGAATGGATCTTGGAGAAGGGTGAAGTGGAACAGAAGTTAGAGAAGGGTGGGATAGACTGGAGAGTGGAATGGAATGAAATGTGGAGGAGAATGGAATGAAATGGCAATTTGAGAAAGATGGAATAGAAGAACGGTGAACGAAAGGAAAGAAGGCTGATAGTGATAGTTGTGGGAAGATGAAGATAAATAGTATAGACCAGGTGAGAAATGATTAAAAACAATCAGACAAACAAGCAAGGATGGGTGGGGTCTTTTGGGTCATTGACACTACAAGGCGCACGACCTTTGAAATCTGATAGTAATTTGCCAAGACTGACGGAATTACCAGCTAAAAGTGAATGACTACTAAATGTTTCTCGTTAATGATTCGAAGGTATTTAAACAACTGACTCTGTGTAAAGGTAAAATACACACAATCCCAGGTAAGCGCAGTGGCGTAGCCGGGTCTTCAGAAATGTGATGAGCAAGGTGGGGCCAAGTCCTAATCTAAGGGGCCCATTGATACATAGTGTGCACACATTATTTAAACAAAAAAATCAAATGGAAGAGACAGAAGGTGGGGGGGGGGAGGAAGAATGGTCTGACTGGAGGGGGGTGGTCCTCCTCGGCCCCCTATGGCTACGTCACCAGGTAAGTGCAAGAGACGGAAGTTGGAAGAGTGAAGGTTGCAGCAGAAGATAGAAGACGACTTCGAAGAGGAACGAGAGAGGGGCGGATGAAGGAGGAAGGGAGGAATGATTTAGGAACGATGGAGGGAGAGGGTGGAGGAACGAGGGAAGGAGGGAGGCAGACGGAGAGTAGGGACACAGAGGAACTAAGAGGTAAATCTGGCGACAAGGGAGAAAACTTTTACCGTTTTTGAAGGGCTGAGTAGATTACCATTTCTAACAGCAGAAACACTCATGAGGCGGAAAAGTAATGCCATGAAAGTTGAAAAGTACGAGTAACGTATTTCATATTTCTCCATTACATGCCTACACCATTTGCCTTATTTACAATCTACATATTCCTTACTTATTGACGTTGTATTAAAGTATTTATTGACTTTTTCTTGACTGTTGTAATTTGAACTTTACTTCGCCTGTTTCGTGTAGGTGAAACCAACTAAACTAAAAATCGTCTGGCGATAGCCAGGCTAGAACACTGGAGCAGAATATTGAAGGTGTTAAGATGAATCATACATTAATAGTTCATCGAGTTCGCTGTATCTCATAGATGAAGAATTCCTACTATGTGTAGCCTTTCTCATATTTTCTTTCCTCACTGCAAGAAGGGTTGAAAGTAGGCTACACAGTGGCGCATAAATTGCTTTTCTGGGTAAGTTTGGTGGCGACCTGGAGCTTTCCCGTAGTGGCAGCAGTGATGTTACTGCCCCGCTAGCTTCATCTCCGATGATGTCTTAGTTTATGCTTGCTTTCGTTAAACTAATATGCTCAGGGCAGAGATTTTTCGAACTGGAAAGGTCAGATATAGCTTCTACTTATCTCCCCACCAAAGAGTTTTCCTGTAAGCAGGATTAAATTTTCTGGAGGTAGCCTATCAAGAATCAGCCAGCAAACACGTTACCGGATTCAAGGAGTTAATCATTAATAAGGAAGTGATTAGAACCCTTTGACGATTTTTTAAAGTCGTGACTTTTCGGTCAGTAAACAACAGTAACTGGCATCCCAGTTTAGGTTACTGCATTTCCTATGTTTCCAATACTAGCCCGCAAGTTCTGGTGAGCAGTTGACTACTGATGGTGAATGCAAAGGGGCAAAGACAGTCAAACCATATAAGGATTTCTGATATATATATATATATATATATATATATATATATATATATATATATATATAGAGAGAGAGAGAGAGAGAGAGAGAGAGAGAGAGAGAGAGAGAGAGAGTGTGTGTGTGTGTGTGTGTGTGTGTGTGTTTGCTGCGATGCAACAGTTAATTAAAGAAAATTGGATATCAGCTGATTTGTCAGCTCTCTCCTGTCTCATCAGTCTTTATAATACAGTACCAGTTGTCTGGAAAAAGTTCTGATACTTTGGAACGTCCTTGATATATAGTGACTCCTTAAATGATTATTTCTGTTTCTAGTTCCCAGTCAAAAATAAAAGTTTGCTCATACTCGGCCAATTTAGATTTTTTTTTTTTTTTTTCCGGGTAAACACGTCATGCTCTTACTCTGTTCTGACAAACTTTCACCCTTCATTCATTCCAGTTGGTAAGCTGTTATGTCAGAGGCAAAGGTTTGTGGGAAGCCACACGAGCGACGTAAAAAAGGTCAACAAATTGGATTCCATTATGACCTTTTCCATAGTCTTTTGACAACATTCCCGACATTCATGATCGAGGGAGTTTCATCTGTGTATTTTTGTGAGACGTGACTTGGAATGCTGATTGCTGAGCTTGTAAGTAATTTCATCCCATCAGTACCCAAGCCCTTGATTGTGTTGGCGGAGAAAAATATATTAAACCTCCGAATTTTGAACTCATTTCCTCACGCCTCTGCCACTTCATTTGCGCTTATGTACGGGAAAGCATCTGATTTTTTTTTTTTCCTATCTTAAGTAGCATTCACAGGAGCTCAGAAGCCACAATTAATTAAACTTATCAGAGACTGTATCCTGGAATCGTAATTACAAATGAGACACGCGACAAGCCACTTAATACATCACCTTCCTCGCCGTAATTTCTCCCCGTGACATATTTAGATCCACATTGCAATTTCAGCGAGACAGGTGAAGCCGTCTCTGAAAAATTACCCCTCAGGGTCCTCACACCCATTCGAGTGATGTGTTTGGGTGGATGAGGGTGGGTTGGGATTGTAGAGGAGGCTGTAAGGGTGGAGTTACACTCATCGGACGAACGGGAACAAACGGCCGAAAAAGCATTCACTAACGTTCGCGTATATGATCGATTATGACCCAGTGAACACTCCTCATGTCGTCGAGACCTCCGTAGTGGAAGGCTTCATATCTCCATTGCAATCACTCGTACCAGAATGTCAAGGGAAGAATTGGAGTTGCATGCGCTGGAATTATTGTCATCCATGAGCTACTGAAGGAAGAGATTATGTTCTGACACCTATTCTACTAGTAATAACATCCATATAAGTTCGTTCAGTTCGACTATAGCTCGCCAGATTCGCCGTGCAGTGCGTGCATGCCCACAACCTACGTTCACGTCCACCTAAGGTCCCTTGGATTCTGACGGATCCATTCTCATATTGTAGAATCTCTTAATTTGCAGATGGCCTCGTTAATATATGATCAGTGAGTGAAAAAAAAAAAAAAAAAATACAGGTTAATTTGTACAGATACTTTGGTGAATTCAGCAGGGCTGAATAAGGTGAAGTGGTTGTAAATATCAGATGTGGCAAATCATGACGTCACAAACAAGCTGACCAATAGGAAGCTACCTCAGCCCGACTCCTCTACGTGAGTTGGGGAGGGAGATGGAATCTGATTGCTCAATATTTTTCTTCGCTTGGTATCGTATTCCTTCCAAGTTACACGTAAGTTACTGATGTACGTAAAGAATACAAAATGTAGGTCCGGATGACGTGGTGCAAGTTACTGTGGCCTTGAAGTTTAGGTGAGAATAATGTTTATTGTTTTCTGTTTCTGTCAAGGTCGGGACTCGGGGGTGTCAAGGCGGTGGTGTGGGACAACTTTTGCTGTGGACGATGTCGTCGTCAACATTCCATCCTTCAGGTTTAGTGGCTGTTTAATATGCAAATGAAGGAGCGGTACATCGTAAATTTTGCAGGTGTTTAGAAAGAAAAATAGTACGTTATTATCGGAACTCGTGGATGTTGGTAGCATCATGTTAAGCCTAATATGGATTTCGGTTTACGTGGGACGAGGAGAATGTTATTCCCCGTTTGTACTGCATTCATATTAATCTCAGTGGAAACTCTGGCCATTTCAATGACAGTATGATATGGCCAAGTTTACCACTTGGTAAACATGTAGTCTACCCTAACTTAATGGGTCTGTCTGGCATTGCATTAAATTGCCATTTTACAACTGTAGAGTACCAGTAGTTCATTTTATATGTTAGAGATGTTTGGGGACCAAAATACTGTACTCCAATACAGATCCTTTCCAAGTTAGATTATTTTTTTAATATTTGTAATTTCCACGCACCAGCCAGGCCCAGAAAGTTAGGATTAAAGTAGGTAATTGTCTGAAATGTATCCACATTTATTAATTCGATATTGTAATTTTAGTGGTATATGTACATATACAAATATATATACATATACATATATATACAAAAGTCTCTTAATGAAATAGCATAATTCAGCCGACCCCTGTGCTGAGTAATGCAAAATGCTAAAAGTTGCATTGGTACCCCCATATGGCATTGAGCCAGATAATGTGCCATTGCCCCAAGCTATCTGTCTTGACCTTCCATCCTAAGAACTTTCCAGTAATATTACCCATGAGTAAAATATTAAAATCAAGCATAAAATACAATACAGTACAGGTGTTGATTTAGTACATTGTACAGTACAGTATGGTAATACAATACATAATATAACCATACTGTACTCGCCTAGTGTTGGCATTGATGTAGGGTGTAGTAGACTTTGCAATACGGTGCACTTATTCCATGTGATCTAGTAGCAAGTGGCTCCCACAAAGATCACTTCAGCACAGGCTAAGTCACAGCACTAGGGGGTAGCCACTGCATGGGTCACAAATGCACCATGCACAGATATCTCCTCACTATACGGCATCCAAGGGAGAGAATGAGAGAGCGATGGCAGGCTTTGCCCGTCAAGTGGGCTGCTACTGCAATGCATTGTGACTTGTTGGCGTGTTGCAGGGTTTTCTTGCGCACCAACTGGGACCCGTGTCAGAGCCGGATGAAACATATCACCACCGAAAAATGCATAGTGCCGCTGGCTGCTTCCTATTTCTGTGCCGGATTTTGTCAAATTTTGCCGGGATATTGTTTTACTGTAATAGAAAAAGCAAAAAGCATTGGATGTTGCGACAATAGATATTTGGTGTATTTTATGTGCCCTTGTCTGAAATTGGAGACGTTACAGTTCGGTACTAACTTAATATGCAGAACTTTAAATTGTTTTAGATAATGTTTACAAAACCACAACAGCCAGATTCCAAAGAAATATTAATGTGTATCAATTCATTGCACAATTTAAGTCAACTTTCTTCTGACATTTCTAGTGCAAATTAAGAATAAGAGATGTTGTGGGGTCTAATGTGTGCAAGTGTAGGGGGTTTGTTTATGTTTCGTCCATTAAAAACAATGATTTTTTTTTTTTTTTTTTTTTTTCTTGGTGCATTATGGTCATAGGTGATATGCTTTTCTCGTGCATTATGATTCTGAGTCAGCCAGTGAAATGGCTGGAAGTAGGTCTGTTGTGTGTTTTCAAATTTGAAATCAGTGAAGATGGACTCCACCAATGACGTAGGGTTAGATTGGAAATTGGTCTCGGTTAAGCTCAAATGACATGGATCTAGGTTAGGTTAAGTGATGTTTGGGTAGATTACTGCCTAAAGTGACTTTAAATTCATTTATTTGTTTATTTTCACCATAAAAAAAAAAAAGCTTAGGGTTAATGTTTCCAAAAGCTTAATGCCACATAAGAGACCCCACAATAACTCACTTTTTTTTTTCTTTTGCAGAAGAAAGTTTACATAGAAATGTTCAACAAATTGATTCACATTAATATTTCTTAAGAATCTGGCATTATGGTTTTGTAAACATTGACCATTGTTTTACTACCCCCCCACAAGGTATATGGTATATATAAGTCCCCATTCTTTCAATTTGGGGAGTGAGGGAGGGTGGATAAAACTTAGGGTGCCTTGTTCCTCTTTTAAAGAAGTGGTGCAGTCTCCTGTTAACCAATCATGTGCTGTTGGTCAAGTTTAGATTAGGCCCTAACCGTGATGACAAGGTCTACACATCGGCTGTGATGTTGGGAAGTTACTGATTGTTCCAGGTATAGGCTGTGTATCATAATTGTGAATGATGACTAATATTTTGTGAGCAATATATGAAAAGTAAATGAGTGATGTGCTTAAAATAGCAGCATTACTGGGAGGAAGCGAGTATCGTCACATCACCTGACATGTCTTATGTTTAGCCAGTAGAATCAGGGGATTTTAAATTTGTTTGGCCCAGCCAGGTTTTTTCTGAGAGAATAATCTCAAAAGCCACTTCTGTTCCTATAAAATCATAAACCACATAACACCGAATAAGAATTTAGTTCCTTGACGTTCACACTATATTGTAAGTTTGTTGGAAATATTATTAGAGATTTACTGCTAAATGTGGTGGTGTTTCATAATTTCTGCCTTTTTTTTTTTTTTAATACAGTAATAGATCATGAGTTCTACATTGAAATATTCATTCATTCATTCATTGCCAGACGCCATGTATCCCAGACGGGGTGGCCAATGGCTTAGAGTTAATTGTTTTACAGGGAGGGGCACTAATCCTCCACCAACCCTACTTGACACATAGGGATGCCAACAGCATCTGGTGTTCCCAGGCGGTCACCCATCCAAGTACTAACCAGACTATCCCCCTATTTTACATTGAAATATGATTCTTAAAAATGAACACAGATCTCTCAGTACCTATATCAGTAGTTCATCAGGCAGTTCTTCATTCTTATGATCCATTTCAATTACTGTACCTTAAAAACACAGTACTAAGCAGAAGTAAAATATGCTCTTGTAGTGAATACTTTCATTTCACTGAGCCAGTCCTTGTGGCAGCTTGGCTGGGAGACCTTGGAGTTATGTTAAGGACGTATCCAGGCAGAAAAATATTACCAGTGCTCACATAGCATTCAGAAAATGACATGAAAAGCCAGTTGGTACTTTGCACTGTGCCTTGTGTTACCAGTACCTGCTGAATTGCTGAGGCAGTACTGTGTACTGAACCTGGTGTTTAGGAATTAATAATTGATACTTATCAAACATGATAATGGCAATATGTTTTGTCATATTGGGTTATGAACTATCTTAAATGCCAGGACCAACTTGTCCAGCCCCAGGCTCCTACTGTACGCTCCTCATGGGGTATCACAGGAGTAGATGATGGATGGATTATGAACTGTATTTAACCAGGATAACCACATGACCAACCAATGGACCAGTGGTGGCATATCCCCAGTGAACTCATGTTATGCAGCAACATGTATATATGCATAGTCATTAAACAGCTGGCAGATTAACAGTTTTTGCCCATCTTGAATTTGTTTTTCATCTTTAGTAACGGGGGTAGTGCAAGCAGAGAAAAAATAAAAAATACAGTTTTTCATTTGAAAAAAGACATCAAGAACACCTCAGTAACTTTTGTCATCTTGTTGTGGTATTGAATTGAATTATACTTAGTAACTAGGTCTACTGTATTGGCATTTTTGCAGTGTAAATTTGCATAATCAGTGAGAGTACAGTCTCTGAAATGTACTAGAGGTAAAGCAGGCCACCCTTACTATTCAGTGGCCCAGGCAAGAATGACTGTGATAACAGAAAAGCCACCATATACTTGTTCAGCAGAGTTGAAGAACGTGGAAGAATGTCACTGTTCATGTCAGAAAAGGAAAGACAATGAAACATGCACTTGGCAGTTTTCACATCAAGTATCTAGATGAGGTACTGTAAATGCATTTCCAATGGTTGTTTGTTAATGCACCCAAGGTGATACAGTATATGTATCATACTGCACATGTCCCAGACATTAAAGTGCTGTTGAGTGGCTTTGGGGTGCTTATTTCAGCATAATGCATTTTGGTAGCTTCAGGACCAGATAGGCTCCCTTTGAGTACTTTGATAGTCAGACATCTAGCTCACATAAAGAGTCACTTTTCCTGTTGCTTGCTAGGTTTGTGTCACACTGGCAGGCTACCTCACTCTTTGCCACATGTACATATGCATGTGTATGTACTGTACAGTATACTGTTTTCTCCTCGACCATTTAGTTTGCTGGATATTATTACTTTTTTTTTTTCTTTCCCTAAACTAATGTTTGGTACAATGTTTTGACAGGTAATAGTCCTGCACACTTAGCCACCTTGCTTCACTTGCACATTGAGCAGCAGCTGGACTGCATTACTGTACTGGAATGAAATCTGAAATTAGCTTACAGGACAGGAACTGGACTGGAAGGCTAAGTCCAGATTTTTTTTGGTAAGTCATTTTTTTTCACTGTCTGCCCCTTCCCCTCGCCTTTAGTGTGTAACTGTATAGTAACAGGTTTTACCAAAAGAAGCCTACAGGACTGAAGCTTGACTGGTGCAGATTTCCAGGGCAAAAGTTAACAGTTAATTACTCATGGAATTAATTTTGATGTATTCATACAAGCATTTTTCAGGATAAAGTGTTATATTTGTAACTGTTATTCTTTGAATTCTGTTATATTGTATGTTAAGAGGAGGATATTGAACAGGTTAAGAATTGGTTCATAGTTGAGGATGAATTGAAGCGTTCTGGAGAAGCATATGTTTTGACAGTGGGAGTAGTTCTTGCACATTAAGTTTATTTACGGTATTGTTATTTGCCCTGATCATTATCCCACCCCAAACCCCACCATAATGATGTGGTGAGACAGGGTCTAGAATTAAAGAAAGGGAAAAGTACAGTATAAGTGAACTATGAAATAGAATACCTGTGAAATTGGCCACATATTCATTCACATACCAATGAAGCCCCTGAAATCGTGGCTGCACTATGCAATTTTACTTTGGTAGTTTTCTTTGGTGTGAAGAAACTGGTAAATATTGTCATACATCATCACATCCTGGATTGCCCCACCAGGAGTGTGAAGGACGTAGGGTAATGCTACCTAGTTCAGACTTACACTTACCAAACCAAGTTGAATTAGTTTACCAGGCATAGTTAGGCAGCTGAATCAGTTCATACAGAAAAGTCTTACAACCCATGCATTTTTTTCAGGATAAATTCTGTACATGGAATCTTCATGCTACCATTTTTTCTAATTCTGTTTAATTTTAATACTTCAACCTCTTTCCCTATTGCTGGGTGTCACCAATTGAGCTCAAATGCCAAGTGTTGTTGACTGAAGCAAGCCAATTTGGGGGACCAGAAAAAACATGTTTTTGCAGAATTTGCAAAAGATAATTGACCTTCTTCTGGAGAAAGTTAAATTGGGATCAAAATCCTTCACATATTGACACTGTTGTGCCCTCCAGGCCATATCCCCACCGTTATAAAGGAAATACCAGTAAATGTGCTTACCTTGTAAGGGAAATCATTTACAACATGGGGCAGTAACCATATAACCAGATAACAGGGGTGATGTGGGGCCTACTAAGGTGCCCAAGTTAACTGGGTGAAGAGAGACACATGTGGTGTTCATCTTGGAATGGAACCTCAACTCTTTCAGGTGCCTCACTGTGAAGAATTTCTGTCTGTCACAAGGAAACATTGGTTCACTGCACAGGTTGTCCCTGCAGGGGAGGTTGCTTGCCTGTGATTGATAGGTCTGCTTGACCAGAAAGTCTGTGGTTAGTCAACAACAACAGCCTTGTTAAGGGAATCTTAGTGTATGCATAGTACTGTACACAGCTAAACAGTAAAAATGACAGTTTTGATTGTTGCTGCATGAGTACATCCCAAACAAGAAGCAGTGTGCTGTATAAGTTGTAAAGAGAGGAAAAAGTAATTGTTTGCTAATAATTTTGTGAAGCCATTAAATTTCATACCAGGAATATGGGTTTTAGAGGCTGTACCTTGTGTGATTTACTGTACCTGGCAGTTTTCCAGATTTTTTTCCCCCAAGTGTAAATCACTTTAGGTAGGATCACATTGGCATAGGAAGAGAAGCAATAGCAATTAGAGAGTCATATAAGTCTGTAAAATGTGTAAATGGAGATCATATAAGAGGAGGTGAAGGGGTTGAGTACAGACTCTTAATTCTGAAATGTTTGGGTGCATAGGCTTTACTGAGAATGGAGTACTGATATGGTACTGTATTTTGGAAAGTAGAATACTTTGTCGGTGATAGGTGGGGGAGCTCACCATCCACTCACTTGATGTAGTACTGCTTTGGGTGTCTGCCCTTTCCTCTCTTCCTTCCTTCCACTTGTCTTTCTTTCCTTCATTCTTTCCTCTTCCTTACACCAACTGGTAACTTTACACTCCCTCTTCTGTCTTTCTTTCCTTTACTCTTTCCTCTTTCTTCTGCCTGTGGGTGACTCTACTGAGTGACCAGCCAAATGGTTTTCCTGTACACCAGGAAACCATTTACAATGCTGGGTGGTAACCATATTACCAGATTATGGTGCCTGGTGGTTTAGTGGGTAACTAAGGTGCTCCAGTCGGATTGAGCTTGTTTAGGTTTTTATCCAAGGGGTGGTTGGAGTTTATTGCTCGGATGATGCCACTCAGGGATGAGTGAGGCTGGTCACACTCATCTTTTACTGTCAGGACCAATTCACGTAGCCCTGGGCTCCTATGCTTCTTATGGAGCAACATAAGATTGGATGATGGATGGATAGAACACCTTGTATTAAAGGTAACTTATAAGAAAAGCATTGAAAAAAAATAGCCTACAGTGCCATGAACAATAAATGCAGTGAAGTACTCATGTAGTAATAATAGATAATCTGTTGTTATACTTGCCCCCAAATATATTTTGCCATCAAATATGCATTGGTTTTGTGGGGAGAACTGTATCACCACCACCTTTTGCAAGAGAAAAAATATTTTGAAAATTGGAAGTTGGATTTTACAGGTTTTACTGTACTTTGGTCTTTATCCATTATTGGCCAGAACCACCTTCCCTAGCCCCAAGCTCATACGCTTCTCATGGGGCAACGTAGAATTGGATGATGGATGGATTCATTTTGGTTCTTTTAGTAAATTTGTAGGATTGTGGTTGTGAATAGATGCACTCAGATGCTGCTGCACAGGAATGATGTATGAAAATACCATCAGCAGTATTTGCACTGTATATGATAAGTTGTTGGATGTCATTAATTTCCCTTATAAGATGCTAGTATATACCACAGTAAGCATTTTTCATAGACATGCTCTTATTATTTAACAGTAATTGTCTTTGAATTTAACAGTTTGATTAGGCTTTCATTTATAGTACAAGCTGTCAGAAATGTTAAAGATCACTACCAGGTAGTTTATTACTCTTGATTCCATGATTTGATACCAAATTTTTCCTCATTGACCTTTCATATATATTTTTTCACAGGTAGTTTCTTAAAATATCTTTCAACTGTCATAAGCCAACTTGATATTCTGAAGTTGCTGTATATTTCAGTAACTTTTTCATGATGGGTTATTAATGTCTGCAGTTGAGTGCAGTACCTGCAGTATGAAATTGTTCCATATTACAGGCTGCCCCTGACTTAGGGAATTTTACAGATGTGAACAAAATATTCCAGAAATTACAAAATCCTAGTTTGCCAATTTATGCCGAGTGCCAAGAACTCCTAAAGTTGCCATACAACAGATGGTGATAGTGTGCCCAGATGTGAGCTTTTATCACAGAGACTTACTGTTATTAGCAATTTTTGTTTTTTCTTGTCATTATGGCTTTATTTGCTATTTCCTCTAGTGTGTCTCAAAAGTGCAAGTAAAGTATTGAATCTGCTTCTTTCTGTTTTCCAAAGCACATAAATTTATTCATATGGAAATTATGGCTGTTGAGTGGCTGTGGGATGACATTTAGTGATTACAGTACAGTTGCTGTTGAACAACTCTGGTCTGTCTGGCCATGGTGACTCATCATCCACAGTGAAGTGACTGTCCCTATAGGGCTGTCCCATGCAGTGAACCAATGTTTCCTTGTAGCAGACAGCATCTCACCACAGTGAGGTGCAGGGAAGTGTGCAGGTTTGGATCCTGGGTAGACACCACATTTGCATCCATCCAGTAAACAGGGGCACCATAGCGGCTCCACTTCACTTCATTGTTTGATTGTATGGTTTGTCTTGCATTGTAGAGCCACCTGAAGTGGAAATAGGAGTAATAAAAACAATGACATAAAGGATCAGAGAAACTGGAAGAGAGGAGGGCTGACACAAAAAGAATGATAAGGGTGAAGGAAACACAGTGAGTGGATGATTGCTGCAGTCATCTACCGCCTAGTACAGTACTGTAACATGAATAATGAAAGGTTGGTGGAAGTACTACTTAATTGTACATATGAAAGTGGCACTAGTAGTTTCTGCATTGAGTGGGGGTGTGTTGCCATTCAGTGACGACAGTAACAAGAGAATGAATGATTCTTGGGGTTTAATGATTGTATGGATCAGAATGAGATTGATGAAAAGTTTAGAGGTTCATCTTGGTGAGTGGTATTCAGTGTGCACAGGAGTCTAGTTGGTTTTACAAACAGATTCAACTTATGTGCGGTCTTTAGTTGCCAATTTTGTTCATAAGTTGGGGTCTGCTTGTAGTAGTCTTCTTTACTGGTACTGAAAATTACTTAAATCACAGTTGTTAATACTGGTGGTGGTGGTGCTGCTGCTGCTGCTCAGCCCCATTCATGTTTGGCCCAGCAGGCAGATCAGCTACCTGTGGGGTCATCCCATAGGTTGATGTTGATGTTGTGCCTGTATCTTAGTGTGGCAAATATTGCGATGTGCTCCATTATTTAGGTTACGTTGCATGGGAGTATGTGTCAACTGTGATTCCACCCTATGCTAATCTAAGCTAGTAGTTGAAGAAAGGTGGGTAATGTCATGCTCTGAGACTAGGTAGGTGAACTCAGTTAGCTGTGTTTAATCCATCCATCCATCATCCAATCCTACATTTCCCCATGAGGAGCCTAGGAGCCCGGGGCTAGGCAGTTGGTCCCGACATTTAAGATGAGAGTGACCAGCTTCACTCATCCCTTAGTGGCATTACATGAGCAAATAAACCTCAACCACCCCTTGGATATAAACCTTCATCGGCTCAATCCGATTGGAGCGCAATAATTACCCACTAAACCACCAGGCGCCAAATTTGGTTATATGGTTACCACCCAGCGTAGTAAATGGTTTCCTGGTGTACAGGAAACCATTTGGCTTGTCACTCAGTGTAGAGTCACCCACAGGCAGAAGGAAGAGGAAAGAAAGAAGGAAAGAAAGACAGAAGAGGGAGTGTAAAGTTACCCATAGGCACAAGGACAAGGGAAGAATGAAGGAAAGGAAGACAGAAGAGGATGGAAGGAAAGAAGGATGGAGAAGAAAGGGCAGACACCTGACAGCTGCACTACATCGAGTGAGTGGATGGTGGTCGCCCCCACCTACCACATAGCTAGGATGCGTTTAATGAATGGATGTCACGGTGGGGGTGGGGAGCATGCGTGTAATATGGTGCTCTTACTGAGGTGTTGTATTGCCCTGTGCGTGAAATGTGTATGTAGATTGTTCCTCATTGCTAGTGTCTGGAGTGTTTGGAGGTAAGATGTTGTTGAAGAGGTTCTGGTAGTATTTGTGTGGTGATTGTTTTATGTGCCTAATTGTGTTGTGTGGCTCTCTCATATAATTACAGGTGTTGTGTTGCAGAACAAACTGCTGCCTAGAATTGTGTGCCTCATGTCAAGATATTCTCTAGCTGTGAGGACTTTGGTTTTGAAAGTGTCAAGTCAGCTGTGGGGAGTTACTGCCACAGCCAGTGATTATACATAGAGCATTTTTCAGTATGGTCTGCAGGGTGTTGTAGTGTATCAGATAGGATGGACAGCATAGGACATAAATTATACGATGTATTTTTTGGAGGACAGGGAGAGTGTTTCCCTTTGTTGCTCAATACCAGCCCCTGTAATTTCCCTGAATGCATTAAGTATGGGGGTGCACTGCTTCTTGATGTTGTCATTGAAGGTTGAGTCCAGTGTCCTATTTTGCCTCAAGGATCGAAGTGGAGATTTGTGTGCGGCGCAGATACATTGTTAAGTGTGATGATAGGAGTGTGCCTTTGCTCATGCTTGCAGCTGGTGATGAGTGTGGTGATGGATTTGACGTGTGATTGTCAGCCTGTTGTCTTTGACCCAAGCCTTGAGTATGTTAAGATAGTCATATTGCAGTGTTCAGGCTGTCTCTACAATGTGGTGTGTGTATGTTATGGTAGCATCATCTGCATACGACGCAATCTGAGGGCGGTTGGATTGTTGGAATATAATACATGTATAGGTTGCAGTATGGGTAAAAGAAAGGAGCCCAATAAAATTCCATTATGGAAGTTTTGCATTTGTGATGACTAGCCTTGGAGCATAACATGTGCCTTTCTGCTAGATACTACTTGGTAGGCCAGCATTTGTTCTTCATGTTTGTGTTGTCAATTTTAGTGATAAGTTTGCATCAAGAGATGGCATCAAAGACTTCATATACAGTATGTGATGCAGGAACTGTGTATTGGGCAGGACATTCAGAATTGATGCTGTCAGATGGATGATGCGTGATGTTTGTTAGTGCAGTGTTTATGGAGTGTAATGCTGTAAGGCAGTGTTGTGAGGGAGCAAGGGGGACATGACTTTAAGAATGAGGTATTCGGTCTTGGATGGTGTACTGAGTCCTGTCATGGGTCTGTACAAAGAAGAATGTGTTGAATCCTTGTTTGGCTGAAGTATTATGATGATTGTTTCATGTTTCCAGGTCATGGGGATGCCACAGTGTGTATATAAGCAGTTGCTGATGTTTGCAAGGGCTTGGATGCTCTGCTCTAAGTGTTATAGGTGTGGGTTGCCGATACCATCCAATTCTGTTCTTGTAGAGTACAGTACTTTGTTTTCTTTATAATGGCATGCGGTGCTTATGGAGTGTGCTGTAAAGCAGTATTGTGAAGGAGCAAGGAGGACATGACTTTAAGAAATAGGCATGTGGCCGTGGATGGTGTGCTGAGTAGCATCATGGATCTGTACAAAGAAGTGTGTATTAAGCCCATGTTTGGTTAAAGTATTGTGGCAATGTGGCAATGGGAATGCCACAATTTATATATGAGTAGTTGCTGATGTTTGTGGTGCCCTGGATGCTGTATTATACGTCCTAAGTGTTTTAGTTAATACAGTGTCAAAGTTTGGTGATTGTCTTGGTTGTGTTCATACCAGGCAGTTTTTAGCATTAAATTCCATAGCAGTGATAGAATTAGGTGAGTTTGTCAGGAGGAGGAGCTGGGGGTTGTATTGCAGTAGTACTGCATGAGAAGTGTCAAGGGGAATGTAAATGTAAAAAGAAAAATGTTGATTTCCTGTTTGTCACCAGATTTAACTCTGACTATTTCTAATGTCATTCTGGAAGAGTGATTGTGTTGTATATGTTAAAGTTGTTGATGAGACCACCTCTGTGGCATCATTTTTGCTGTGGGGATGCATGAGCAGTGTCTGGTGTCTGGAGTTTTGTGTGTGCACGTGAGTTTTTATTTCTTGTAGGAGTACAGTGTGTATGTTGTGTTTGTGAAGGTTGTCATTTTGTGTGTGTGTGGCATTGATTTGTTGTGTTTTTATTTTGCATGTCTGAGGTGGTGCACATCTAGTGTGGGTCTGTGTAGTAGGTGCAGTGTTTGTGCACTGGGGCTGAGTTGTGGTGGCAGTGGATGTGTGAGAGATGTTGTGGGGGGGGGGGGAGTGTTTGATGGGGTGTCGTAAATTTTGTGTGGAGTGACTGGAGGATTGTTTGTAGATGCATTATAACTGTCACATATCTATGTGGTGTTGTCAGATAGTTGTAAATATAGTGTATGTGATGTAGATTCAGTTTCTGGAGGAATTGCATTGAAAAGATCCACATGTTCGTCTAGTGTCTGTGATGGATACAGAGCAAACTTGGCAAGTATATCATGTTTGGGGCCTGGGGTTGCTCTCGGTGTTTCCAGCAAGAATGAGGAGGAGGGAAGTGACTGCCAAAGAGTCATTTTTCTTGTGTGAAGGAATTACATGGGGAGCAGCTGCCCCTTTGTGGGACAGCTCCCTGCCAGGCTGGACCAGGGTCCTCCTTGCAGGATGCAGGGCAGGCTAAGAAATTCAGCTCCTAATCAGGATTTTCATTTGCTTTGAGTAGTTTGGCTCCCAGTGTGGAGTTGCATTTGCTCCTCTCATGCCAGGGGAATATGTATTATCATCTAATAACAAAGTTGCCTTTCCTTATTAATTTCCATTACATTTTCAGAGTTGCCCTATCATTTCTGCCTATACAGTACAGTAATGTGACGTTTGTTTATTATGTGAACATTACTGGTATAAGCATGGCTGTAATGTATGCACCACTCTTTATCAAAAATTTTTATCAGATTTTTTTTTATTGAAAATATTCTTGTTTATTAATATATAATTCCTTAAATATATTAATTTTTATTTGATTGTACAGTATATACGAGTCAGAGCACTGTATTACAAAAGTTTTAGAGGTCATTACCAAAGCATGGTATCCCTTTGGCTGTGATGGTGTGTTTTTTGACTCACATTGCTCGTGCAGCAGATATAGGAAAAATAGGGTGTTTTCATGAGCTGTTTTGACCCACTTATACTTAACCAGATGTTTGAATTTTAGTCACACAAATTTCAGTCCCTCTTCCATTTTACACTTTTGCCCAATAATTTCACACCCGTCATAGCACTTTTTCATGACTAACACAGTATTACTATAGCCTTGTATAACAACTCTGAAATCCTGAGGGAGAGGGCCAGGTTGGGGTAAAAAGGGTAGGAAACTCATGTACAGTACACTGTATCTTACAGATGGATATATAGTGCACATCAAAATTATCTAGCGCCTACCGCCGGACACGCAATACTTATGGCCAAAAAAGAATCACCCACTTCTGGGGGTAAAAATTGAGCCACAAGTTTGCGACGCTAGCATAACGTCACGGTACCCTGAGGCCTTACGACGCGCTGGTTGGTTCCTGCCTCAGTTGCCCACGGGCTGCCTGAGAGAGAGGAACTCCACCGCGTCTCCCTCTCTTTTGGTGCCATTTTTTACCGAGTGTCCCGCAGTGTTTTGGCTTTCACCACTTTGTTATGACACCTACCCGTGAACTATCGAGTGAAATCATATCCTAGATCATTGCTTTAAAGGAGGCAGGCCACCAGACAAAGGAAATTAATGAATTGGTTGGTGTGGCTCGATCAACAGTTCATCGGTGGTGCGCGCGGTTTTGAGTGGAAAACAGTGGTGAAGTTCCCACAAAGAAACTGCGGTCTGGTAGGCCTAGGAAAACTTCCTCAAGGTCTGTTAATGTTTTAAAACGTGCAGTGGAGTTTAATCCTCGTGTGAGTGCAAGGAAAATAAAGGAGAGCAACCCGGAAGTGTTTGGTGAGGTGTCTGTGAGAACAGTCTCATAGGGTCCATGAACTTGGTTACACAGGTCACAGGCCTGTGAAGAAGCCTCTTCTCACAAAAAAAACAGCGACTTGGTAGGCTTGCCTTTGCTAATAAATATCTTAACTGGGGTGAGGAGCAATGGTTGTCAGTGTTGTGTTCTGGTGAGGCAACGTTTAGTGTCACCTGTAACAGAGGAGCACGTGTGTACCGACGTAAAGGTAGTAACCCACTTGACCCACGGTATGTAGAAAGCACAGTTAAACATCCTGATTCACTGATGGTATGGGCTTGTTTTTCTGGTCAAGGTTTGGGGAAGCTTGTTGTGCTTCCCAAGAACATAAGAGTGAATCAGGATGTTTACCTGGAGCTTCTGTGTGATCATTTACCAGACTCCTTCGAGCTAACAGGTGCACGAGTGTTTCAGCAGGATGGTGCACCTGCTCACAAGGCCAAATCGGTCACCAATTGGCTTCGTGACTGCGAGGTATCATTCATGAAAGACTGGCCAGGAAATAGCCCAGACCTCAAGCCGATTAAAAACCTCTGGTACCTCATAAAGAAGAGTCTCCAGGGGAAGGACGTGAGCTCTCTGCCTAAGCTGGAAGCCGCCATTCGTGACTCCTGGGAGAAAATACCCCTCCAGCACCTCAGGAGCCTCGCCCTTTCACTTCCAAGACGTCTCAGGTCCGTGAAGAAGCGTAAAGGATACCCTACGAAGCACTAAAGGTAAAAAAAAATGCATTATTTATATGTTTTTTCAATTTTGAAAGGTTTGTTTCGTAGGAGGGACGCAGGGCGCTCGATACATCTGACAAGCACTGTAAGCTGCTCCCACACCCACCCTCCTCATGCTGTAGACTTAACTCTCAGTCATAGTCATTGTTGGCAAAGATGGTTCCTGATGGCTCTGGTGTCATCTGTGGTAGAGTCTTGAGATGCTTGGGGTTGGGGTCCTGGAGGCTGTTTTGCTGGATCTTGAGGCTATATGGATGCTAGTTGAGGATGTATGTACTACAGACACTTTGGAGGTCTCTGACTCTGTGTGGGTTCTCAGTGGCGCAGGCTTGAAAAACTAGGAGATCTCAGCTTTGATCTGCCTTGTCTGTTGCAACTGCAATAGCTCCAGTGTGATGAAGCATGACTTCAGAAACGTGGGCAAGAGGCCCACCCGCTCTGGCCATGATGGTGAGGACTGTGTCTGCAGCATCAGTGCCTGCAGCCAGAGATGGTCTAGGTGTCTCCACCTCCTCTTCTTCCTTGGTCAGTGAATTGGCTTTTGCAGTTGAGTAGCAATTGCTTCTTCCTGTGTGGTGATGTTAGCCAGGCACACTAGTATCCTCATCCAGCCACTCTTGCAGCTCCTTATCAACACCTCTCTGCTCTGCAGCAGCCAAAATTTCTGCCATCCTTGGTAGCTCAAACCCCTCAAAACATGCAATGGTGCTAGAGTCTTAGGGGTTCTGAAGAGTTTTCTCCACCCATTCTTGAGTGTAGCAAGAGACACTTCTTCCACACTTCTGCCCAGTTAAAAATGGCATCCTTGATGATGTAGTTTTTAACATTTTGTAGAGCCTTCTTGCCTGTGGTGTCCTCATAGCCTTCCTAGTCCATCCCATCCTGGTGCAGGTAAAGGTTTCTGTAGTGCCTCTTTGCACTCTCTGTAACTCCCTGATCCATAGGCCAGATAAGGGCAGTGGTATTGGTTGACAGGAACAGAGCCTACATTTGTCCATCCTCATTGCAGTTTGGTGAAGGAAGTTTGGGCTGGTGCATTGTCCAATAGTGCATTGCCTTCATGTTATCAGAACTGATTCCATACCGTTTTTTGGAGCAGCCTCATCGATAAATCAGGCAGACTTGTTTCCACATGGTACTCCAAAAGAAACTTGGTCTTGATGTCCTTGAGTAACTTAAGTCACTTGCCGCTACGTACTATGGTAGGCTGTGAGCATTGAGAGCCATCAACATTGGCACGGGCCAGAATGGATAAATGCTACTTCATTGCTGCCAGTATCTTTCCAAGCCTGGGTATTTTACTGTATGGTCACGTTTAGATGCTTCAAAAATAATAATCAGCAACGAGTCCCAATGTATGTCTTGATATGAAACAGTGTAGCTGATCTTCGTACTGTACAAGCTAAAGTCACTGAGCCCTAGGATCCGTCCATTCATGGTAAACCCTCCTCCCTCTCGTCTCACCTCGCCTCTCTCGCCCATATCCCCTACCCTCCTCCTACCCCTTTTGTCCTGGCATACATGAGACTCTCCTTAATTATGGCACTGTGTTCTCCCTTCTTGTTTTCATCCTCTTTCTTCATACAATTTCCCTGCAGATTTCATCCTTTTCTCTCCACTGCCTTCATGATCTTTCTCTTTTTCTTCCATACCTTTTATCACTTAAATTTTCTCACCCAAACAGTTTTCTTCCTTCTCAGCCCTTCACTTTCTCAGCATATCACAAACACTGTACTTTTGCAGGTATGTTATGTATTTATGCTTATATTTTTTTTATCGTATTCGTGTTGGTTATGTAATGAATTTTAACTTATAACCTTGCTTTCAAAAGTGAACCTTTTTTGATATTGTCATCAGGTAGCGCTTTTTATTTCAGACTAGCTGTTTTATGTCGGTATATGTGTTTATGTATCATATATAAATACATGAAATATTAGTCTACATTAGTATTAAATTTAGTAGGGCCCTCCTAAGCCGACATGTTTGTGAGGCCGTAAGTCCCATTTGAATCTCGTTTAAATACAAAGCAATTTGGTCCACGTAAAGGAGCGAGTTGGCAGACACGACGAATTAAGCAGACATAGGGTTGACAAATTATACAAATTTACTAGGATGCGAAATTGTCCCTGGATACGAATTAACCTTTTACTCGGCTTAGCGAAGCGGAAAGTCTTAACTCAGGACAGTCTACGAGGGTATTAAAGCAAGGCAGGTAGAGAGGGCGCGCATGTGTGTGTGTGTGTGTGTGTGTGAGAGAGAGAGAGAGAGTGTGTGTGTGTGTGTGTGTGTGTGTGTGTGAGAGAGAGAGAGAGAGAGAGAGAGAGAAGGAATGTGTCTCAGACTGTGTGTGTGTGTGTGTGTGTGTGTGTGTGTGTGTGTGTGTGTGAGAGAGAGAGAGAGAGAGAGAGAGAGAGAGGGAATGTGTGTGTCTGAGAGAGTATATTCCTGTAAGGTAGATTTAGCCGAGGTATAAATCTAGAGGTGAGGGGGGAGTCTGGATGAGGAAAGGGAACTGTGAGAGGTAGGTGAATATAGAATGGAAGGAGAGAGGGACAGTGGAAACGGATTGGAAAGAGAGTGAAATTAGTGAATATGAATACTTTGGAGTATCACCATTAAATTATAGTGAATGAGTAGTTATTGAGGTTTAATTACATGCCGGAAGTATATACATTGCGGTATAAATGCGTATGGCTTTAGGTAGATATAGAAATTTGTACATAAGGTTATAAATAAACATATGTGGTTACTGACGGTGGAGGAAATAATGTAGTGCGGTTGAGACTAGGAAGACAGGGGTTGAGAATGAGATCAAGCAAGAGGTTCGTGAGACAACTTATAAATAATGAAGAGAAAAAAGGAAAGGTAAGGTGTGTGTGTGTGTGTGTGTGTGTGTGTGTGTGTGTGTGTGAGAGAGAGAGAGAGAGAGAGAGAGAGAGAGAGAGAGAGAGACACACACACACACACACACACACACACACACACACACACACACACACACACACACACACACACACAGGGGGGGGAGGGGATGCTATATATCAAGGTGTGTAATTCTGGTCAACACGGGTGCTCTATATACTGCTTGTCTTGGGTAACTTATACCAGGCCTGCTGTCCCTGTTGCTGTCTCATCTGTCTCCCGCCTCTGCCCATCATTCTCGCCTGTTTCCTTCTCTCTTCTCTCTCTTATTCCTCAGATAGTGCCTTCCTTGACTCTTATTCCCCACATTTTACTTTATTTCCTCCCTTACTTTTCTTTCCCGTCTCATTTGCCCACCCATTTGTCTGTATTCTCGCTTGTTTCCTTTTCTTGTCTCACTTCCTTGCTTGTTTCCTTACCTTGTCTCTCATTCCTTTATCTTCATACCTTTATCTCTTATTTTCATTTTCTGTATTATCTCGTTGCACTTGTTTCCATCTTTTTTGTCTCGTGTCCTTACCTCCCCCCCTCTCTCTCTCTCTCTCTCTCTCTCTCTCTCTCGCGTCAAGTATACTTCTAGCTTAGTAATCTTCTCTTCCACTTCCTGTTTCTCTAAATCTCTTTGTCCTAAGTTTCGACCCTCGTACCTTTGTCCTTCATTGCTCTGTTACTATCTCTTTTATATTTCCCACTTTCTTTTGATTATATATTTAAGCCTACATGATTATTCTTTCGTAAGCAATGTTGGGGACCGCGTGGGAACACCAGATGCTGTTGGCATAACTCCCTACGTGTCAAGTGGGGTTGGTGGAGGATTAGTGCTCCACCCTGTAAAACAATTAACTCTAAGCCCTTGGCCACCCTGTTTGGGATACATGGCGTCTGGCAATGAATGATGAATTAAATGATTGTCTTTCAGTTTCTTTTTACTTGCTTATGGTCTCTTCACCTCTCTTTTCTCGACTTTATGCCTGTTCTACCCTTCCCACTCCTATTCCCTTGCCCTGTTCATGCTTTCCTAATTTTCCCCAACCCTTTCCTCCCCAATTCTCTTTTCCGACCTTGCCATCTCTAGTCTGTCCTCCCACACTTTCCACCGTGTCCCCCACACTTCCCAACTCGTTCATTCTTTTTATATTTCCTACCCTCTTCTCTCTTTTTATACTTCCCACCCAGTTCTTTTTCCCCACACTTCGTAATTTGTCCTCCCCCAACCCCCCGTACATCGTCTACCCTTCCCTTCCCCATTCTTCGCCCACCCTTCACTCCTTCCATTTTTCTTCCTCATCTTTCCATCCATATCACCCCTACCTTTCCCTCTTCCATTCTCTCCCCAATCCTTCCAGCGCCCATTTTCCCCAACTCTCTCTCTCTCTCTCTCTCTCTCTCTCTCTCTCTCTCTCTCTCTCCAAACTCTTTCTTCTTATTCTCCCCCATTCTTTCCCCACCCTTCCCTCTCCCATTCTTTCCTCACCCAGCCCGTCCCCATGACCCTATCCCCCCATTTCCCCAGTCCTTCCCTCGTTCTTAGTCCCACGTTCTCCCAACCATTATTGTTCTTGCCTCCCTTCTCCTCAGACTAATCCTACTTCCATTTTTGTCTTACCCCTCGCACTTCCAATTCTCTTTCTCACTCTTCTGGTCCTCTTTTCTCTCCTACCCTTCTCAGCCCTTATCTCCCCCTACCATTCACTTTCCTCCTCCCCCCACTATTCCCTTTCCTTCTCCCCCCACCATTCCCTTTCCTTCTCCCCCCACCATTCACTTTCCTTCTCCCCCCACCATTCACTTTCTCCCCCCACCTTTCACTTTCCTTCTCCCCCACCTTTCACCTTCCTTTTCTCCCCACTATTCACTTTCCCCCCGCCGTTCACTTCCCTTCTCCCCCCACAATTCACTTCCCTTCATCCCCCACCTTTCACTTATTTCCCCTACCCTTCTATTCCCTTATCTCCTCCACTTTTTCCTCCCTAAATCCCCACCCCCAACCCTTCTCGCTCCCATTCTCGCACCTAACTTTCCCCTCTCCTTCCTGCCCCTTACTTTGCTCATCTCACCCCTATATTCTTGTCCCCTTTAGAGACGCTAAGAATGACAAAAATGCCGTAACCTTCTGGTGTGTCGTTTAATTAGTCCCGCCTCTCGTGCAACAACATTCTTTATTTCTCGCCCCCGTGTCCACCATACCTCACCCACCACTGCTCTACGTCCCCCTTCCATGCTGTACAGTAGCTGCTCTATCTCCACCACCACCACCACCTGTATCTTACTCTTCCACCGCCTTCACTTCTGTATTTCTTTCATCATCTTCACCATGTCTCGTCACCGCGTCATGTATTTCTTTCTCCCCCACCACGCTGCGTCTTCCACCGTCCCCACTTTGTATATGCCTCTTTCACCTTCCCCGTGTTCTGCCGCCGTTTGTCTGTGTATCTTCGTCCACCTCCACCACCACCTTGCCTTTTTTCCTTTTCTTACACCGTATCCAATCTCCTTTCCATGCTGCGTCTGTTACTGCTGTATCTCTTCTTCCATCTTCACCCCATCTCTTCCACCGCCCTGCCTTCTCTTCGACCACACTTCGATAGCTCGTCGTGAACCTTTGTATCTCTCTCTACCCCTGCTGGTCTTGCTTCTTTTCTGTCCGTCTTATCCCACAGTACCTTTTATCCTGATGTTATCGGTCATTATCCACTCTGTTAACAAGCATCCTTATCCCCTCCCTCACATCTTCCTTCCTGTTTCCTTCCATTATTTCCTGTCCTTTCTGTTTCCCTCCTTTCGTATCCTGTTTCTGTCCCCCTCCTTCCCTATCCTGTTTCCGTTCCCCCTCCACTGCCCTGCTCCTTTCCCTTCTTCGCTGCCTTGCATCCATCCCCTCGCTCCTGACATTCTTACCACTGTCCATACCTTTCTTATGTATATCTGCCCACCCCACCCATTCCTTAAACTTGTGAAATGACATGGTAACTATCTCACTGAGAAGGTGTAGGTTTGGCACACACATGTAAGGATATGACTTGAATAATTTGTATTTGACCAGAATTGATCAGCTGGACCTCATGAGACCTGAAATGTTTAGTTTGTCTTTTAGCATATATTTTCCGTTGTTTTTAAGAGCCCAAAGTTATTGGTGTAAGTAGTAGATGTATGGGTTTCTTGCCACTGAAGTTTGTTAAATGGTTGGGGTAATCTTTTGCCTTGGTAGGTAGATTAAATGCCTTAGGTGGTGGTGTATCAGAGGAGCAGGGCATAATGTGCTTGTCAGTGGAATATTAAAGGATCTTCAAATTTTGCCTATCGGTAAATGGACTCAGCAGTTCAGAATAAGTGGAGTAAATTTAAGCAGGCTGTTCTGAATGTTATCTGACGTAGCTTCTGCGTGTTTGAGAAGTAATCATTACCGATGCTTACTTCGTTGAAAACAGTATCTTGACGGTCCAGCATTCTTGTTGAAGAAAGTGCTTCCCTTTTTACACAACTGTCTTCTGTTTAACCTTGTTGTTTCGATGAAGTGATTGTAAAGTTATCATCTCTGAGATATCTTGTACATTGTAACATTGAAATTATTGTTTTGAATCAGACATTGTTTCTCACGTATCTGGGTATATATCATGAGTTGATAGTACGGTAATCAGCACTTAAATAAAACTCATTCATCTCCCTAACATTCCACTGCTTGTCGTTAGTCAGACTGAGTTTCTTTTACACTGTATGTCATACATTTTTTCAGTAGTTTGAATTATAAAAGGTTTCTTTGTATGCCTGTAAGCATTTGTTTATGGAGGAAAGTGAAGGCTTCTATATGCATCAACGTTCGCAAGCACCTCGAAAGCACTCTGTCGCTGCCCAGCAATCACTACAACTTTTCATTCCTTTTCTTCTTGTAATCTGCCTCTCATTATCGATCATCGCCCCTCTGTTCCCGCTCACCTTTTCTGTTGGCCGCCTGCACATTTGTTATTACTTGCCCCATCATTTATAAGCGCTGACGCCCGGCCTTATCATACAATGGCTACACGTTTGTCAGAGGCTGGTCGGGATGGAGGAGAGCGCTGTGGATGCCTAGAACTTCAGTTTGGCCTACTGTTGATCATAACGTTCCAAACGGTAGGTTCTTATGTTTTGTTATTTACTATTTAAAGCTGTATAAGACACATCATAGATTTGCTCTTTTGTTGGTGGCCTCTTGACTCCCACAGAGCCTGTAATTCCATCACGCGTAACTCGGCTGTTAGTTAGCTCCCTCACTATGACGATAGATATTTTCTCTCATGTTCCCAGACGATCATCTTCGATTTCCGAGATACTTTTCGATATTAGAGTTGGGTATAGCCTTCCCTTACGTCTGCCTGCATTACAAGGGGACACAAGCTGAAGGTTGCAGTAGTAAATTGTAAAAGCACATCGTTGTGAATGGAGTAATTAACATCACGTAAGGGAACTGTCAACCCTTTGCTTGCATTTGTGTGTGTGTGTGTGTGTGTGTGTGTGTGTCTTAAAGGAATAAGATCAGTGGTGTGGTGCTGTAATGTTTCTCTCACTGTGAAGTGGTATATGCTTGTCCTTTTCTTGTGTTTGTTTCTCTGATAAGTAAGATGTGTTTCACTGATAAGATGCGTTAATTCTACAGGTTTGTGATCTGTTGAAGAATTTATTTACCAGTTCTGTACCCGTGAATAGACAGAAGCACACGATACCGCATTTGGAAGACGATTCTACTACTCATTAGCGTTTTGTCATCCTTTAGTTCATATCCGTTTCCTTTTTAACTTGTTTTATTGTCCCGCGTACATGTTACTACACATTCTGCAACTGTGCCGTCGTAAATTCGCTGCAGCATTATTCATTTTAGTGATGTCTTATATTTCACAAGTTCCCTATCGTATCGCACAAGATTCTTTCTCTTCCGTCTTCCCGAGTATGCAGTTAAAGGGGAGGAGGAAGAGGACAGGAATAAATAATGGGAGGAAGTTTGATGGAGGAGAGGCGTCAAGAGCACTGGAGATGCAGAGAGCGACCGCAAGAGACAGAGAGCCCCGGTACAAGATGGAATAAAGAGTGAAATATTGGAGTGCTATTGGGTGTGAGCGAGAGGGATGGGGTAAATACAGGGCTGGGAGAAATGAAGGATGGTGGGCAGGCAAGAGGTGGCGGGGATGGTGGGAAAGAGGAGTGGGAATGATCGAGAGAGGAAGAACTAAAGGGAGGAATAAGTGGTGGGGAGGGAGACGAAAAATTCGAGAGGACTGGAGGAAAGAAAATGTTAACAGAATTGTAGAAAATATGCGGAGGGGCAAGAAGGGAGGCGAGAGGTCGACTGAGGGAGTGGAAAGGATTGTGGCAGGTAGGTGTAAGGGAGGCAGAAAGAGAAGAAAGGCATGGAGGTGAAGGAAGGAAAGAGGAGAAATTCAGTAATGATGAAGGAAAGACGTTGTTGGCGGAATTTATAGTAATGTTTAAAGGGGTGTAAAGAAAAGGAGTGCAATGAGAAGGGATGGCCTGGATAAGGGCGAGGGCAAGAAATGCAGATGGAGTTGTAGGGACATGGAAAGAGGTGTTCAGGAAAGGGTAAAATAATGACAGATAGAAGAGTTTAAAGGAATGAGGAACCCTAGAAAAGGACTAGAAAAGAAGGAAGTGTGAAATGGAGAAAGTGATTATAGGATGGAGAAAGTATAATGGAGGTAATAAATAACGGGGAAAAAAGATTGAGGGAAGGAGTATTGTATAGGATGGAGGTACTGTGGAGTAAAGGAAGCAAGGGTGATGGAAAATGAATGAATAATGAATGAAAATCACATTACATTCCAGAATCTGTGAGGTAAAGTCAATGTGAATGATGAGAAGGGTAGAGAAGGAAAAAAAAAAACACGAAGGATGGGAAAGAAGAGAAGAATGTGTGAGTAGTGTAGGAGAGTAGTGACTAATAAACAAGCTGGTGAATGGTTAGTGCCCCAGGGGTGTTAGGCTCCATTCCTTTTTTCTTAAGAGTTGTTTGTATATTTTTAGACTCCGGTTCTGTTACAACTCACCTTGCTCTTCGTTCATCTACCGCTTCTCTGTCTCCTCTCTACCTGGCAGTTATCGTACTGAATTGTGGTCATTTCATTGTCTGGATGTCTTGCTAATGCCGCACTTCTCTATTTCTGTGCAATCTTCCACCCTTCGATTCTATGAAATCTTCGTGTACCATATATCTTAGCTTGTTCCTTGCAACTGTTTCAGTGTTCCTCTTCATTACTGGTACTACTTGCTCCAGAAGAACACGACTAAGCCCATATACATTTCTTTTCTCTTATAGCTGTCGTTTCCCCAGCCTCTTGCTTTATTCTTTCTGTTACCCCATATCGTTGTTCTCCTCTCATGCCCTTCTGAGTCCCACGTCCCTCCCTCCCTCTTACGTACCCTGTCCCCAGAGTTTTTCCTCCCCACGAGCTACTGTTGCCTTCTTTACCAATATTCCGCAGTGTCCTCTCCACCTTCACATCTTCATTTATTCCGTACTCCCCCACGCTCATTTCTTTCCCACTTTCACATTTTCTCCACGATTTTCTTTACTGCCTTATTCTCTTCTCTTTGCTTTCTCGTCGTTCCACCACCCTGGTATCCAAAATTTCTTATCCTCATTCACGTGTCCCCGATGCTGTCATTGTCACCTTCATATCCTCACACCTCTTTTGTACTCTTTTCATCTCGGGACCCTTCCATTGACACGTCCATTGTTTCTCATTTCCACTTTCCCTAGCTGTCATTATCACTTCCATCTCCATCATCATCCCCTTTCTCATCCTCGCTTCCACCTCCACCCACAACTCAACGCTCCTACCCAACCTCATCCCGTCACATCCTTAATCTATGAGACCCACCTTCATTTCTACCTGACAGACCCTACTCAACCCCAAGCCCCTGTATCATCGCTTCATTCCCATCCCTCTCCTTCATCCCTACCTCTTCATCTCCATCCTCACAGCTTTCATCTCACCTCTTCCTTGCCACCCTTATCCACATCCCTCTCTCTCCACTCGCACCTATTCACCGCTGCCCACATATCCCAGCATTCACCTCTGTCATTTTCTCACCCCTTTATTCCCACCCTTTTTCTGTCCCCGCCGCGCCGTCTATTCCCACTTCCTCTTACCCATTCCACTCCACATCTCTGCATTGTTATCCTTATCTCAGCACCTAATAACCAACCACCAGCTCCATTCCCCCTCATTCTACATTCTGACCATCCTCCCCACCTTTTCATGCACATACTCTAACCCCTCCTTTCTCCTCATCCTGATTATAACCCCACCCTTCTCTTCATCCTCATCATTACGCCTCCCTTTTCCCCATCCTCGTTCTCAGACCGTCCTCCTGGGCAACCTCATTTTCACCTTCACCTTCCTTGACACTCCCTCCCTCACGCATACCCTCATTCTCACTTCACCCTCCTCCCCAGCTCTCCCTGCGAGACATGACAGATCGCCCCGTATTATTGGTCGGCTCCCTTGTGTAATCCGTTTGTGACAACTGATATATTTGACAATCCACAGCTCATGCCAGTAAAGACAGGCCGTCACACCCAGGCCCGTGCATGTTTATTATGACACTTCTCGCCTGACATGACTATTATTTTTTGGTTTATTTTGTGATTATTTGATGGGACTTTCTGATGTATGATAGGTGTTTAGGATTAGCGTATGATTTTTATGCACACACACACACACACACACACACACACACACACACACACACACACACACACACACACACACACACACACACACACACACACACACACACACACACACACACACACACACACACACACGTTGCTTATTTATTTTGACACCTTCAATGAAGATTTGTGTTGTATTTTGAGCATATTTTAGGTGATATATTTATGGGTTTTAGAGTGGACTGGCCTCTTGATGCAGTGAAATTTGATACTTACTGTACATAGCATGCTCAGTATGACGGTATTGTAGTTTTGTCACATAACCTTGCCTCTGGTATTTTCAGTGTTTTGTCCAACTTTCTGGTGTATCCTTTGTTTGATGATTTTCTGTTTGTGTATCGTGTGGTTTTTGGACGTGTTGTTTGATTTTTTGATGCATTTATGATTGCATCGTTCCTGTTTATTTTGTGACATTACGTGGCCCCTCAGATTTGTGGATATATGATTTTGTAGGTGCGTTATATTTTTTGATGCCCCACGAATTTAAAGCGTAGTTCCTGATAGTACCCTGTGTATTTATCATGACAGTTTTTGCATAACGTTACCTGATATCTGTGGGTGTATTTTATATTTTGAACGAATTGCGTGATTCGGGCTGCATTTGATAATTTTTGTGCATAAACCTTCGATGCATGTTTTTGGTTGATGTTACACGAGCTCTGGATTTTCTTTAGTTATAGGATAATTTGATGCGTTTGGATGTATTTTTTAATGTTTGGGCTCGTATCGCTTTCTGTCTTGCCCTTGAATATATTAGGTCATAATTTTTAAAACTTGTTCATTTGCACTGAACACGGTGTTTTGAGGTGTTTCTTGTATTTTATCTTTATTTGAATTGTGGTGTTTTCTATTGGACTCGTTGCTGGTTTTTGATTGTTGTATTTTTTTGTTGTGCACATTTGTTTTTTGTATAAACTATAGATATACCCTGTTTTCCTTATGGTAGGGTACTTCCTTGATAATTATATAGTAGGACATTTTTTTTTTGCACTGTTCCTGCATAATGTCTTTAAGTTAACTACCAATAATATTCGTCCAGGTTACTAATACTCGTGTGTGTGTGTGTGTGTGTGTGTGTGTGTGTGTGTGTGTGTGTGTGTGTGTGTGTGTGTGTGTAGAGAGGGGGGGGGAGGATGTATGACTTCAGCTTAGGCCACCCACTGTTGTCTTTTTCTCCGCTTGTGACGTCACCTCCCCGCCCACCTTCAGCTATTAGGGCAATTAGGCGAGTCCACTGTGTCTAATGGGTTGCAGTGGCCGATGGGAGTGGCTGGGAACTGGGAGGGTGGCAATGGAGATAGGTGGAATGTTGGTGGGTTTGAGAGTGGAAAGGAACGTAGGTTAATCGTATTTTTCTCCCGGCTGAATAAATATGTCTACGGCAGTCCTAGCGAAGATAAAGTATCCAAATTGAAAATCGGCACCAAAAGCGTTGTATGGATTTAAATTGCTTCGTTGTGTATACTTTCGACGGAATAAAAATTGCCTAGGTGAATAAGAATGAATTCCTAGGTTCGAATATTGCAGTCAGGGGTTCAGAGAATGTGAGTGTTGAAATTTTTTTGTCCTGGGGGAGGTGATTCAGGAAACGGCTTTAAATGGCTTACTAAGTGGAATATCTGTGTGTATCGCCTTAGTGCAAATATGGAGCTTTGAGTTTTGGGGTACTGTTGATTACTGGTAGACGCTAGTAAGAACTGAACTGAAAATGGTGAATGAGGTTGTTCACACGAATAATATGACAGGATAGTGTATTAATTCTGATTAGTGGATAAGGTGTTAAATGAACTAGAGAGGAAGAGGGAGCATAGAGGAAGCATTTATTTCGACTAGGGAGGTGTAATATTGTGATAGGGGTGTATTGTGTTGTAAGGAATAGTGTTGTGTGAGTATTATTAATGGGTAGTGGCAGCCAGCACACTTCCTCGGTGACACACTCCATCATTCACCCTGCCTTCATTCGTTCCCTCCGTCCCCAGGCTACTTAGTCCACTGCCCACTTGTCCACGTGTCTGGACTCGTATGGCTTGCTGGGATGATTAACTCTGGTACGAATTTAATATTACTGGTGAAATATTACACACACACACACACACACACACACACACACACACACACACACACACACAGTTTTTTTTTTTTTTAGGCTGGTGAAAAATTTTGACTGTGGTTTTTAGGCTAGGTATTTAAAACGAGTGAAGGTCATTTTTTTTTTTTTTTTTTTTTTATTCACGATGTTGAATATTAATACTTGCATCTTAAAACACATTCGTTAGTTTTATAGTATACACTACTTTTGATCTTAGGACAATATTACATAAACCACATCGAAAAATAATGCAGCCACTACTATCCAGCCCAACCACAGATACCACAATCACTACCACAACTACCTCAACCAGTAATGCCATAATCACTACCACAGCGACCACGCCACTACCACGATGACCACACTACTACCACAACGACCACAACCAGTAATATCACCACCATTACCACCACCACCAACCTGTAAGCTAAGCCCTTCTTGCCACTCCCTCCGACTAGTTTTGATCCACATCCTCTCAGTCGATGGCCTTGGTACGGCATTTAACACCGAGGAACTGCCTACTAATCACATAAAAGGAAGGCCTCTGGGGATATAAAGCCGCCGACACGACCAGATACATTGATATAAAGGATTCGGTTTCAATGACTTCTGGATTGAGATATGAAGGAATGTCGTAAGGTTTGGGGAGGGTGGAGACAAGTAAGTGGTTTTTGATAAGCACTTGTTAGGTTGGTTCGTGTTGGTTTTTAAGTTTCCGTGGGTGTTTGAGGTATATATATTTTAAGTGATTGACATGAGGCTTTGTACCTGGCATGACTGATTACAGCAGGAATCGTTTTGAGTTTGAGAAGTTAGATACAGTAGATGGTTTCTTTGGTTGACTGGGGCTCGTTTAGTTGGTCCCTCCATGGTGGGTTGGTTAAGTAATTGTGTTGGGATGGTTGATCAGAATTTGGTTGGTGGCTTGATTGATAAAAATATGTTTGGTAAGTTTATTTATTATTATTATTATTATTTTTTTATGAAAGTAGACTATATTGGCTTGGATGGTCGGAGATGGTTTGGTTGGTCAGGCAATAGTTAGTGTGGATGGTTAGTTAGGATTTATTTGGGTTTAATTCGCTTGTATCGGTGATAAATCATTTGTGCACATTCTGGGTAGTGATGGCAGTTTGTCGGGGTGATGGTAGCAGATCCGAAGAACTTATTGTTGGTTAAGATGAAACTCAGATTGGATGGCTAATTGATGAGAACTGTAAAGGAAATTTCAAGTCTCCAGCGCTAACGAAGGGATAACTTTGTTAAAATCACGAAACTCGCAAAGAAAGGCCAAATTAAATCGGTCTGATTCGTCCTCCAGGGCCCTCGGGGAAAAGTTATATTGAGTTAAATCCCAGAGGCTATTGGCTTTTTCCAGGACCGTCTAAGGGAAATTGAAAAAATAAAATTCGGGCGTTTGCCAATGAAATGTTCGGATGGTATAGAATTGAGGATATATTGGGCTAATGTAAGGAGGTTAGCTCTCTCTCTCTCTCTCTCTCTCTCTCTCTCTCTCTCTCTCTCTCTCTCACACACACACACACACACACACACACACACACACACACGAGGTCACAGAATTGCACAGGTCAGCACCGTCGGGCTTTACACGGTAGTAAGTTGCCATAAAATCGCAGGAGTTCAGAAATCTCATTAAAGACAGAATGTATTGAGAGGTGATGGCTTTTTATGACAAAACTTTATTTTCTGTTAAATGTTTTGATCTACTGTTTTTATATCATCTATACAGTTTTGCAAGAACAACAATGAAGCATTAATAAAAATTACTTTCATCCGAGAAGTTTTCCCGGATAATGTAGACCGATTGCTTCATGACAGCGTGAATATTTGACAGACTTATTTATTTGCATTGACATGGACACAGCTCTAGAACTGAAATAATGGCTGGTAGAGCTGGAAAAAAAAAATGTAACTTGAGTTTGATATTGACTCGCATGTCTGAAGTTGTGTTAGTGATGTGAGCTTGGGAGTGTTGTTGAGCGCGGTAGCCGGGTAGATAATTGAGGCGAAAGTGTGGCTTCCCCTTCATTACCTCCACAATAGCGGCACCCTGGCACTCCCGCTGCGACCTGTTATTGGCACCGTCTCTGTAGGGGAGGACAGGTCACCGGCCCCTTGCTACCTGTGTGTGTGTGTTTGGATGGAGGTTTGCATTTTTATATAGTTGGGAAACGGTTGGTCTCCTGGCTTATCCTAATTTTTCTGTAGGTGCAATATGTTACTTTTTTTTTTAGGATATATTACCGGCTTACGTAAGGAAAGGTCACTGGTCCTTTGTTACCCGTGTGTGTGTGTGTGTGTGTGTGTATGTGTATACTTATACTCTATACAGTGATGGATGGAACTGGTCGTTTATCTCAGACCGAGTTATGTGATTTCTATAGAGGATTGCTCACCGTCCACGTGCTGTCTATGTATGTATGTATGTATGTTGGGGAGGTGGATGGTCTGTAATTTTTTTTTTTCCGAGCTGAATTATGTGACTTCTATTGAAGACGAGAGGTCATCATCCCTCACTACCTGTATTCGTGTGGTTGTTTGTATGTACAATGTATATTGAGAGGGAGAAGACTGGCTGGTCTGTTGGGTTCAGTCATTTTTCCCTGAAGCCGAAATATGCGCCTTTGTTATCTTGTTGAACTGTTCAATCCATCCTGCTGGTTGCTTTGTTCTTGCTGGCTGTTTGTCTTCTACTTCATATACCGTATATGACCCTTAACCCATCTTCGTGTTTGTGATTTAGTAAAATACCCATCCTTCACATATCTGTTTCGTTTACACTCGTTCTCTTATCCTCATACTTCAGCTGTTTTAAAGTTTTGATACGGTACGTTGATTTTCTTGTCCCTCCTTCAATGTTCTCGTTTCGTATTTTCCCCCAGCAGTTCATTGTTCAACCCTGAAAAATACTTTCAGTGCATCTTTCGTGTTCTTCGTTCAGCATAGCTCCATTTGCCACATTTATTCCAAGTTTCTTCTTCAGTCTCCACTCCTTTTCATATTTCGTGGTCTTTCTTCTTAGTAATCAGTAATAAACTTTCCTTTTTGTACATTCTCATCCCAGCCTGCCCTTCTTAGCTATATGCTCGTTAACATCACCCTGCTTTAGCATTCCCAGCACGTTTCGTTTGTTCACATTGTATATCTCAGATTCCCCCCCTTTCCTGCCTTCCAGCCCTGATCCCACTCAAGTACTTAACTCCCTGCTTGCTGCGCACCCTTCCTACCCCTGCACTCCTCCCTTCTCAGCTCCCTTTAATCCTGTCACCTGCTCGTACATCTTATTTCTCCTCCTCTCCCTTTTCGTCACTTTTCCCTTCTCTTCATGACTCCCCTGCGTCTCCATCCCTCTCTGCTCTCCGTTTCCCACTTCACTTTATCTTTTTCATAGTTACCCTAGTTACCCTAGTGCTTGGTGTTTTACCAAGGTGGCGGGTTGGAAGGGAATGGTTGAGCAGGGCAATAGGGTTTAATTGCCGCCTTGAAAGGTATTGCAAAGATAATACAATACCTTTCATAGACAGCTGGGACCGGTTTTATGGACGAAGTGCCTTGTATAGTTGGGATGGGACTCATCTTAGCAGGCAAGGAGTTACTGTTTTAGCTGGAATGATAGATAGGGAGTAGGAGGGATTTTTTCGAGATTGAGAAGTAGGTGTACAGGAAGATGCAGCAACTACAGTCAGAAATCATTATTACCATGTTTGGATAGATGCATCGATACTTGCAAAATTAAGAACAAAAGTTCAACCAATAGTGTAGATACATCCACTCAGGCACCTCAAATTGAGCAGGCGATGATAGATGATAGAACAAGCGATGATAGAAGGGCGATAAGCGATAGTACAAAAAATTGTTATATTAGTAAAGTAAAGAGTTTCCCAGTTAGTAATAAAATAAATAACAGTAAATGCCAAGGTAAAGGCATAACTACTCGTAATAATCTGAAAGTGTACTACACAAACAGCCGGAGTTTACGTAATAAAATGGATGAACTGAGGGCTTTAATTTGTACAGAGAAAATAGACATTGCCGTTATTAGTGAAACTTGGATGAATACAGACACTCGAGAATTTTTAGCAGAATATCAGATAAAAGGCTATAATATTTTTGTGTCAAACCGTCAGGGAAGAAAGGGGGAGGGGTAGCTATTTATGTAAAGGATTCACTAAACTGTTACAATAAAGCAGACATTAAAGTAAATAGGGACACAGAAAGTGTCTGGGTTGAAATTAGTAACAATAGGGAGAAATTAGTCTTAGGAGCAATTTACAGATCTCCAAAATTAAGTAGAGCTGATAGTAAATACCTCTGGGAGGAAATTAGGAAAGCATCACAGTCCAGCTTAGTAATAATTGTTGGGGACCTTAATCTGCCAAGGATAGATTGGAGAAATCAGACAGGAGATGCAGAGTCAGAGGAATTTCTAGAGGTAGTACAGGATAATTTCCTTTATCAGGATATCAGGGAGCCCACCAGAGGTAATAATATACTAGATTTGGTTTTTAGCTAATAAAGAAAATATCATTAGCGATATAGAGGTTGGTGGACGACTTGGTAATAGCGATCATGAAGAAATTAAGTTCAAATTTATTTGGGATGTCTGTTCCACTGAAAATACCTCCACCGTTCCTAATTTTCGTCTAGGAGATTTCGATGGCTTAAGAGCTTATTTTCGAACGGTATTCCACAGGGAGATTAGCTATTTGAGGGAATGTCAGGTTAGTGGGGATCCCCAGGTCATAGTTCAGGCGCAGGAAGCACGTGGGGACGTCCGTCAGGTGTCTGTGAGGGGGGAGGTGGTAGATAGGAATGTAGTCCAGGTGACGGAAATTAACTCAGCTCCAGTACCAAACAGACGTTCGACCAGTGAGAAGTATAACGAGTTAATAAATATAATATACGGAGGCCAAGATAGATATATTCCTTCAAAACCGTTTAGAACTAACAATTCAGAACCAAGATGGTTAAACAACAGATTAAAATCTCTCATAGGCCAAAGGAAAGGAATATATAGAAAAATAAAACGTGGAGAGGAACACTTACGTAACCGGTACACAATTTTAAATAGAGAAGTAAAGAGGAGATAAGAAAAGCAAAGAGAAGTTATGAAATTAAGGTTGCAAGTGAATCAAAAGTAAACCCCAAGGGTTTTTATCAAATGTACCGAACGAAAAATAAAGATAGGATAGGACCACTCAGAACAGAATCAGGTGACATTACCAGTGAAGATAAAGAAATGTGCTCCATCCTAAATAATTATTTCATATCAGTATTCACCAAGGAAAATCTAAGCCTGGTCCCTCAAGCAGCAAATATTTACCATGAGAATACGGAAAATATTCTTAGTAAAATAACCATTAGTAAGGAGGACGTATTGAAAGAAATTAACAAGTTAAAACCTCAAAAATCGCCAGGTCCGGACGATATATATGCAAAAATTATAAAAGAAACCAAAGAAGAATTATGTCAGCCACTTTTAACGTTATTTAATGACTCTTTAAGTTCAGGAGAAGTTCCAGAGGCGTGGAAAACCGCAAACGTAGTGCCCATCTTTAAAAAGGGTGATAAATCAGCTGCGTCGAATTATCGTCCGATAAGTCTAACGTCAATAGTAGGAAAAATGTTAGAGTCAATTTTGGCAAATAAGATTAGAGAACACTTAGAAAGATTTAATCTTATAAACGAAAGTCAGCACGGATTCAGGCAAGGACGATCCTGCCTCACAAATTTGTTGTCATTCTACTCGGAGGTCTATGAGGCAGTAGATAGCGATAAAGCTTACGATGTTATTTATCTGGACTTTAGTAAAGCTTTTGATAGAGTCCCACACGAAAGGTTAGTTAGAAAGGTTCGAGCACACGGTATAGACGGCGATATCTTAAAATGGATAGAATCCTGGCTGAAAGGACGAAAGCAGAGAGTATTAATAAATGGAACTAAGTCGGACTGGGGATTAGTAACTAGCGGTGTACCACAGGGTTCAGTACTCGGTCCCTTATTATTTATCATATATATAAATGATCTAGACTTAGGAGTCAATAGCAGAATCAGCAAATTTGCCGACGATACAAAAATAGGGCGTATCATTAACTCGACTGACGATTGCCATTACTTACAAAAAGACCTCGATACATTGTCCAAATGGTCTAAAACTTGGCAAATGGAATTTAACGTTGAAAAATGTAAAGTACTTAACGTAGGCAAGACCACTGGAGATACTAAATACAGCTTAGATAACAAAGAAATTAGCAAATCGGAATGCGAGAGAGATCTAGGAGTTATGATTAGTAACGACCTTAAACCTAGGCAACAGTGCATTAATGCGAGAAATAAAGCAAATAGGGTCCTAGGATTTATTTCGAGAAGCGTGAGCAATAGATCATCTAAAGTAATACTGAAACTTTATCTAGCATTAGTAAGGCCACATTTAGACTACGCAGTACAATTTTGGTGTCCTTACTATAGAATGGATATTAATTCGTTAGAAAATGTACAGAGAAGAATGACTAAAATGATACATGACGTCCGGAACCTGTCATATGAAGACAGACTGAAAAGACTAAGTCTGCATTCGCTAGAGAGGCGTAGAGTAAGGGGAGACTTAATTGAGGTTTTTAAGTGGATGAATGGTATAAATAAGGGAGATATTAGCAAGGTACTTAAAGTGAGCATACAGGATAGAACTAGAAATAATGGTTTCAAACTAGAAAAATTCCGTTTCAGAAAGGAAATCGGTAGAAATTGGTTTGGTAATAGAGTAGTAGACGAATGGAATAAGCTACCTTGTTAAGTAGTTGCTGCCTCTTCCATTGAGAGTTTCAAGCATAGGCTAGATAAGCATATGACAAATAAGGGGTGGATATAGAATAAAGAAAATATTATAACCAATACTAACTAAAAAATAAATTTTCTTTTCAGGTTACACTATGATAGTCTCTATTCTCCTTTCACACTTTCCTGTAAAATGTCCACGCCAGTTTTTCTATACGGCGTGGTGTTCTTTCTGACTTTTTCCTGCCGGCTTCGGCTGGAGGGTTTGGAGGGCGGGGGAGAGCCTTCTTCTTTGCTATCCTTATCTCATTCTAGTAGTTCAGTTACTCTTCTAGGAGCTGCCTAGCATGGGCCAACCGGCCTACTGCAGTTATCCTCTCTTCTTATGTTCTTATGTTCTTATGTTTACACAGTCGGTCTTTGTGTACACAGTCGCTATTCAGTTTTGCAGTTTTAAAATATCCTTGATAATTTTCACGTTTTTAATACACAGAAAAAGAAAACAATCTCTCTCTCTCTCTCTCTCTCTCTCTCTCTCTCTCTCTCTCTCTCTCTCTCTCTCTCTCTCTCTCTCTCCATTTTCGTTCCTGACATCCCCCTATATCTCTGTCCCCCAGTTTGCTTCTTTTTATCTTCGTCCGTAGCCTTTTTCCCCTTTTCACTCTTTCCTTTTTGATTCCCCTCCCGGTACATTGGCCCTCTTGTCTATTCTTTAAATCCCTCACTGACATTTAACCTCTTCATCCTTCACCTTTCTCTTATCTCATTTCCTGTTACTGCTTTTCCTTTTCCACTACTCTGCCTACATTGTCCCATTTCATCCTTCACCTTACTCTCCCCCCCCCCCTTTTTTTATCCCTTCGGCCCCTCACTTTGATTTTCCTTTTTGCTTATATCTCGCCCATTTCCGCTCCCCTTCTGTAGACCTCCTTTCATCATGTCTCTTTATTACACCATTCCTCTGCCTGCCGTCCCCTTCGTCACTCCTTGGTAACTTCATGAATTTTCCTTTATTCCTATACAATAACTTTTTTTTCCTTCACACTTCCTGGATCCCGTATTACAACGCCTTCCTTTTCCTCTCTCAGTTCCATATTTATAGCTTCATTTTCCCACTTCCTTTGCACACATTCCCGTTCTGCATCATACGTCTACTCTTTACCTCTCCTCACCCGCCTTCATATTATTACTCCTCTTCCTCTGCCTATGATTTTTTTTTTTCTCAGTTCGTACTTGCTTTACGCAACTCCTGTCCTTCCTCTCCACATCCCCGATTTCGCCTTCAGTGTATCCATTCCGTATTCATTATATCCCCCACCCCCACCCACCCATCCACTTCCATTGTACAACTCCCTTCTTCCTTTCCACGTTTTCCATCCTTTCCTTACATACCTTGTGAACCCAGCATCACTCCTCCTCTTTCGCACTTTCCTTCCAACTCTCCTTTCTTTCCTTGCCACCTCTCCTATTACACTTTCACATTTCCGTATTTCACATTTCCGTATTTCCCCCTTTTCCCCTGTGCATTCCCATCTTTACGACTCTTCTCCCGTTTATCAAACCTTTCCGTACCCCATATCCTCTCCTACCTCTTCTCCCTGTCTTCTCCCTCTGCCCCCTATTCTCTCCCTGTGTCCTTGTTTTCTGCCTCTGCCCCTATCCCTTCCCTCTCTCCCTTTATTCTCTTCCTGCTACCCTTCCCCCATCATCTTCCCACTGTTTTCTTCCTGCTGTTCTCTTCTCCCTCTCCACGGGATCCTCTTCCCTATTCATCCTGAATTCTCTCTTTATCATCATCCCTTTCCTCTGTCTCCTCTCCTTCGTTTCTTCCTTTCCCAGTTTTTCCCGCTCCGTATCCTCCCCATCCCTTCCTGTCATTTTTCTTTCTCCGCTATCCTCTTCCCCTATATCAGGTCCTTCCTTCACCCCTGTATCAATCCTTTCCTTTCCCCACGTCACCTTTCTCTTCCTCTAACAACTCCTCCCGCTCCCTCTGCCAGCTCCCTCTCCACTTACCGACTCCCTCTCCACTTACCGACTCCCTCTCTCCACTTACCAACTCTCTCTTCCTTTATCAACTGTTGCTGTCCCTTCTTCCCCTACCAACTCTTCTCTCTCCTCCTGTCAACTTTTTCGCCTTCCCTTGTCAACTCCTCCCTTTCCACCAAACACAGCTTCCGTCTCCCCGTGTCAACTCCTCTACCCCCTGTTCTCTCTTGTCGCTGCTCCCTGTCCTCTGCTCCCCCTCCTCTCCTTTGCTCCCCCTCCTCTGGCACCCACTCCCTCTATCCCCTTCCCTAGTCCATTGTCCATTGGGGTAAGATGAGGGTGAGAGGTTGGCATTGTCCCCTTCGCCCGCCAATCATCAGACGCTACTCCTTGGGGGACACCACGTAGCCGAGAGAGAGAGAGAGAGAGTACTGAGGAAGGTTATAAAAGTGACAAGGGTGGGGAGAAAGATAATTCGGGGAGGAGGCAGAGGAAAAAGGCTAGTTGAAAGTTTTATGTCCTAGGTACTGTATAAGCAGACAACGGGCGAGAGATGATGTTAAATTGAGCAGCCTGGAAACAGATGATGTTATATGGAGACTAGTATAGAGAAAGATGGAAAGTTAGAGTAGTATAGTGTACGGTAGTGAAGTTACAAATAAAATAAATTCGAAAAATAGACAAAACGAAACGGAAAGTTATTGTGAAAAGTAAAGTGAAAGAACTAATGAGGTATAGAATTCGTGTGACAGAAAATTGAAAGATGCAGAAGTGACGCACGAAGGAAATGGAGGACAAGAAAGGAAGGAATAAGTAGGAAGAAAAAATACGGTAAAGGAAGAGGAGGATGGAGAAGTGAAGTAAGATTAGAAAAAGTTTAAGAAAGGACGAGTAGTAGGCGAGAAGGAAAAATATGGCGAAAGAGAAGGAGGGGGGTGTATTGAAGAAAATTTCTGGAGGAGCCCACAAAGGGTCGGTGAGAGGGATAAGGATGAGGGAGACCAACGACCACAGCGAGGTATGAGCGCCCTAAAGAAAGTGGAGTGGTGCTGAAACCTGTGATGGAGCGAGAGACAAGGTGGTGTGGTGCTGCAACTTGTGATCGAATGAGAGTCAAGGTTGAGAGGTGCTGCAACTTGTGATGAAGCGAGAGACGAAGTGGAATAGTGGTGAAACTTGTAATAGAATGGAGACAAGGTGGAGTGCTGATGTAACGTGGAGTGAATGAGATCGAAGTGGAATGTTGCTGAAATTTTTGATAGAAATGAGACAAGGTGGAGTGCTGGTGAAGTGGGACAGAATAAGACAGAAAGTGGAATATTGGTGAAGCGATAGAATTTGAGGCAGATGTAGTGTTGCTGAAACTTGGGTGGTGTGATAGAGTACGATTGTTTGAGAGAACTAGTGTACTGTTTATATTAACCCCTTCACCATGATGACGTCTTATTACTTTTGCGCTCACAAGACAGTTTAATTAAGTTTTGGAGGGACTTATATAGGACTGGAAGGGTTAGATATAGCCGTCATTATCTCTTACTATTATGAGCTCTCTTTAGAAGTAGGTAGTCTAGGTTAGGTTGAACAAAATGGGGAACACATTCTCGGGCAGGAGGAGTTGACCCTTTGATTGTGGTCCCCCCAAAAAAAGAGAATAAAGTTACCTGGAATAAATTATTTAAATTATCGGATAAAATGTAAATGGGAATGCTTCTAAATCTTTTGCTGTGATGGGGTTCTCTAAGCTGACTAGTATCGTTTGACTTTAGCCATGCTAAAATGCTTGGTTCGTTTTTTTCATAAAGTGGCTGAGTAAAATATGAGAAGACAGTAGAGTGTGAGAGTAGTGATTAAAAAAGTCAACCTCTTTCATTCATTGTTTTTATTTTTTTGTACTTATTTTCTATTGCTACCGTCTGATGATATATTTATTCCAGGAGATCCACTATGTCGAGTTAAAATACCATATCTAATGATAAACTGTGAGAGAGAATGCATTAACCAGGCAATTTTGTAACTGATTAACCAACGAGTTAAAATAAAAAATGTATGCTGTGGACCCCACCCCCACCCATCTCGAGGGTGAAAAAACTTTTGATGCGAGAGAAAATTTCCATTAGCAGAGGAAGTGATATACGGCGTCATTGTTTACTCGGCTTCTGCATATTCATAACTTTCCTCGTGGCTGAGTATTTTTTCTTCCCTTTTTTATTTTTTCGCAAGACTGGCACGAGGCGAGATTTTTTTTTTTTTTTCATAGCGGTGTAAGAGTTACGTAGTGAAGCCTAAAGCTAAGTGAGCCATGTAATCGCAGGCCACCTTTTCTCACCTATCCTTTAGATATGAGAAGAACGTTTCAGATGTTCCACCCTTTGTGTTCGTTCCTTCCCGGTCATTATCCCCTTTCCATCAAGGGGAGCGCGGTAGCTCGGTGGTTGGGTGTCGGGCTCGTAATCGTGAGGTTGCGAGTTCGCGCCCCGACCGGTGGCTGCCGTGCTGGGAGGGGTAGCGCTCTCCTGTAACCCTAGCAGGGCTATATGATCTGAAGAGGTCTAGCTCGGGCATTAATCCCCCCTTTCCTTCCTCATCTTTCATTTATGGACCCCATATCCATGTTTCCCTTCTCTCATTTTTTTTTTTTTTATTCCGTTTCCATAGTCCGTCCCTTCCTCCTTCGCTTTTATCATCTCCGCTAAAGGTAGAAGGAGGCTGGTTTCGCCGCCTGTGTTCATCTGTTCGTCCGCATGATGTACGAAAAACTAATGGGCGGAATATCTTGAAAGTCCTTGGAAATGTTGATATTAACCCAGTGATGTTTAGGTGACTTGCGTCACGGGACAATGCCAGCGATGCAGCTGAATCACAGCTCAGCGTGTTGGTGGTATGCTGTCTGTTGTAAGGGTTCTTTTATACATAATCCAGTGGTAGCTACTCTCTCCCTATCTTGTAGGTTTTCTTTTTTACATTGATTGATCATTCTTTGTTACAGGTGTGTAGCATGATTTACCATGTTCAGGACTATGTGGCACATTTTTGGTTTGTGTTTCTTTCCCATACATGGTTCTCTAATTTCTTTTGTTACTGAACTTTAGTTTCGTATTCACTGAACTTCTGTTTTACTCACCTCTTCGTATCACATCATGTTCTTTCTTCATTCTTCAGACTCATTCTGTGCTTATAGTGAAGTCTTCCAATTCTCTTCATTTTACCACATCCTACCCACATTGTTATCTTTTTGCGTATTTTTCTTAACCTTTCCGATTAAGTCTCTCTCTCTCTGCTTTTATTCAGTAATGGAGACTATCTCCTCATCTGTCACTGTAACTGGGTTCCCTCATATTTATCATATTGCTGTTGCCTTCACTTCATGCGTGCATTTCCTCTCATCGTTATCCCCCACTCCCCCAGATCTCTTTCCTCGTCACCTTTTTTTCTTCGCATCGCTCATCTTATGTCTCTGCCCCTCATCTCGTTCTTATCATATCTTCTCTCCCTAGCTCTCATGTCATTCGTTGCCTCCTCTCCTCATTCCACCCTCTTTTCGCCGTTCCAGTCTCATCTCCTCATCTCGCCTTCTGTTTTCCTCATTACATCCTCTCATCACTCTTCCCCTCGTCACACCCTCTCGTCACTATTATCTGGCTCTCATTCTCTTACCATCCTTTTCTCACCATCCCGTCACCTTCATATCTCAGCCTCTCATAACATCTCTTCATCTCACACTTGTCATTTCCGGTTCCCCTCGATTCGCTCGCCTTTCTCCTCGTATTCTCCTCCTCCCTTATCAGCTCTTTCTTCATCTAACTCACACTCATGTTTTCCTTCTCAGCTTACCATTTCACCAGTCTTTTATTAAACTGCTTCATATTGTTTTTCCGTCACCTCACCCTCTCATGTTATCCTTCCCCCCCCTTCACTTCACCCTTTCATCACTCATCATCACACATTTTCTTCGGGTCTTCCGTTTTAAGGATTCATTACTTATATGTTACTTTTTCTCACATCTCGCACTCATCATTTCTTTTCCTCGTTTCACAGTTCTGTTAATCTTACATTAATCTCTTCTCATCTCATCTCTTCTTCATCTCTTTATTGTCTTTTCTTCCTTTCGTTTCAGTTTTTGAGTTCTCACAATTATAATCTTCGCTTTCATCACGTTTCCCCAACTTTCCTCCATTGCAGACAAATATCTCCCGACTTGCCCATATCTCACCCATTCCTGCTTATTTAATGCTTCGTCATCTTGCTCATTTTTGTCCATCTCATCATCATCCCACTTAGTATCCTGTCATCTTTTATTTCCCACCATCATCATTGTTATCAGGACTTTCCTTTTCTGCTTTAACAGTCGTCTAACGCCTGTGTCATCTCCTCTTCCTTAATCACATTAACACTTACGGTATTTATTATTTTTTTACGATTCTTACCCACTATCTTGTTCTTTCATTATCCTTTCACTTTTTCCATGTATCGACCATTCGTCTTGTATTCTTCCCTGTATTTTCCCACACCCTAATCTGTCCCCTTCATCATCACTTACCCTCTCGCATCTCCTCCCTCTAATCATCCAAACCTCTCATCTTTACCACCGTCATCTCACCTCTGTATAATTTCCTCTTCCCATGTCTCTCTTCTCCTTGTTTCTGAACCTTTATTATTATCATTATCATCATCATCATCATCATCATTATCATGGCACATCAGTTGCGTTATATCGCCCATATTCTTGTTTCTGAGTATCATCCATTATCATTGTCGCCGTCGTTGGATAATCTCTAAAATTCCTCATCGTGATATATGGATCCCTATACGATTTTTATCATAATCTCACCGCACCGTAGTTCCTCTCTCCCGTATCGTTCCAATACATATTTCTGAATGTTTGCCATCGTCATCGTCGTCGTCGTCGTCGTCATCAGCATCTCCGCATTCCCGTATCATCGTTATTTATTTTTTTTTTATATGTACTCTTTCCCACATCATTGTTATCCAGTTTCTTAATGTCTAATGTATTTTCGCTCTTAATCTTCTTCTTATCCATATTTATGAATCTTTATCATCACCAGTATCATCAGCTTCTTCGTAGATATTGCTTCGAACCTTGTTTCTCCATCTTTCCCATTCCCACAGTTTTCCTTTTCATTTTCTTCCCCAGCCTCCTTTTCTTCAGTATTTCCTCCGACCCGGCTCAGTGTGGCAAGAGTAAGTCCATTTTTGATGGTCTAAGCTCGAGGTATTCATTTTTCATGGCATCGGTTTTTTTTCTCTTGGGTCGTGTATTTAATGGTTCTGCTGCGAGATGATAAAGTTATTATTCTGTGTGTGTGTGTGTGTGTGTGTGTGTGTGTGTGTGTGTGTGTGTGTGTGTGTGTGTGTGTGTGTGGCTTGTTTTTAGGGAGAGCTGGTGGTTGGTTGGATGGTTAGTTAGTTTCGGTATACTCTATAGAGGTCTGTATTGTGGATTGGAAGTTTGGTACAATAATTTTAATTATGTAACTGAAATGCATTTATATGACAATGCAGTGGACTTTTGATACGGCAATGCATTTTTTTTCTTATTGATTTGGTTGTTTTACCTCGTCATGCTTTATGCAGTTGTACGTACATTGCTGTTTTACCTATGGTATATCGGTGCCCCATAGTTTATGATGTTAACAGAGAATACTTTGAAATCTACTTTTTACTGTGCTCTGTTTATGTGTTTGGAAAACGTATATTGTATGTTGTAAGAGTTTCTATGCCTCTTGAGTGTTTGGTTTGTGTTTAGCCTAGACTGTTTACGTGTTTTCCTTTCATCCCTCCTCTTCCTCCCACTCATGCATTTTTCACTCCATTTATCTTTCTCGCACGTTACGGATAAAGGCCTTTTCCCTCCCGGTGAAGATAACCATCCATCCCGTCCTTTCCCGGTCAGTCAGCCGATGTGTTTATACTGGGTAGGACATGGGCCATTGAGCTCGCGCATCCATCAGGAAATCACTGCCTTCCTTGAATCGTCTGTAAGATGATGGAATTTTCAGTACAGTTTCATCCCGTTTTACCCTTTCACAACGATATCTTTTACATTTGCTATCCCTAGATAATGTCATTGAGCTCAAGGGAGAACTCTCTGAGTGAATGGGGTGGAAAATCACCTCGTTAACACCTTCAGTACGACTTCTTTTATTTACTGCGACTAAACGATTATAGCTGGACGATTTTACTCAGTTGTGGGGAGGTTCTTGGGATTAATGTCTTCCCTGTTGGAAGAAAATTAGTGTCTGGATCCTGTTTGGTCGGTAATAAGTACGTTGGAATGTTTAAGAATTAGTGAACCACCTGGTAGCTTCAACTTTACTGGGTATAACAATGTGAAAAAGTTTTGCAAGCCTCCAGCCTCTGGGTTTTGGTGGGAGTAAGTATGTGATCCCGGTGATTTACATTTGAGGGTTCCTGCTGTAATGTTCTGGCAGCAGTACTAAAAATCAATCCAAGATACTGATGTGCAGTCGCCTTTAAGCTGAGCCACCCTAGTAAAATGTTTTATAGGCCATAAGATTGGTAGTAAAAGAGGGGTGTCTGTGGCTGCCTCGACTTTCCGGCTCTCTTGAAAGTGGAAGCGGTGTCGACTGTGGTAGTAGTGGTGATTGTGGTGTCAGTGGTTGAGTGATTGACAGTGGTGGTGATTGTGGTCATTTGGTGGTGGTGGTGGTGGTGGTGGTGGTGGCAGCGAACTGGTGTTGGCGGTAGTGGTTGATGTTGTGATGTTTGGTAGTAAAAAGGGAATGTGTGGTTGCTTCGACTTTCAAAGGCCCTTGAAGATGATAGGAATGATTTATATAATGGTAGTGGTGTTGATGTAAGTGGTGGTGATCCACGGTAGGGACAGTGTTGTGCTGGTTGGCGAGTTGTTATAGATGGGTGTCTTGCTACTTAGACTTTTCAGGCCTTTTTGAAATTGAAGTGTAGGAAATTGTTAAGATTGTGGGAATGAAGTCGTGGTGATTGTGGTGGTGGTAGTGATTAGGCTGTCAGTAATGGTGATCGTTACAGAAAGAGGGATATCTGGCTGCCTCGAATTTCCATGGTCCTGGAAGATGGTAAAGGGTGATTATGGTGGTGGTGGTGATAGTGGTGGTAGTTGGCAGTGGTACTGATTGTGGTATGGTGGGGATTGATGGTGAAAGATGGTATCTGTGAATGCCGCCTTGATTTTTCGGGTTCCATGAAAATAATTGTGATGGCAGTGATTTATTTTTAGTGCTGGTGATGGTGAACGCAATTGATGGTGCTTTGTTACTGATGATTTTGATAGTGGTTGTCGTGGTACCAATGATACTCTTAGTGGTGGTGATGGGAGGCGTGGTGGTGGTGGTGGTGGTGGTAGTAGTAGTAGCAGCAGTAGTAGTAGCAGCAGCAGCTGTGATGTACCGATAAAAGTAGTTGTAGGTGTGGTGTAGCAATACAAGTAGCTGCAGTAGGTAGCTGTTGTAGTCAGATAATTTGTGGTAGTTACAGCAGTGGATGTGGGTATGCTGGTTGTAGCATTATTTGTGTGGCGGTGGGTGTGGTTGTGGGAGTCGTTATCAATAGTGGTCACAGCAGTTGTGACTGATTTTAGTTATTTTGATGGTGATGGTGGGAGTGGCGAGTAGTTGTGGTGATGATTGAGATGTTTTTCGATAGTGTGGCTGTGATAACTGAGGGAGTGTTGGACTATGTTGGGTGATGCAGTGATGATAACTGGGTTTGTTGGAGTCACAGGTGTGTTGGAATTGAAATAGGTGCACTGATGTAGTTTTACGCCATGCACTCCACTCTTCTAGGGCTGAGGCGTTGTTTCTATATAGAAGATTTGTTGGAATATGTAGCACTTGCGACCGGAAGCCCTCCCTGACGTCCACCAGCCGCTGGGTCAGTAGTGTACTTTCATCGCCCAAGATAAAGGCGGCTTCTGGAATAGAAGAACATACATGTAATTATTTTCTCTGGTTACCAATACACCATTCTTCAAGAAATGAGGTGGACAACAAATACCCTAGTTGTGATGTGATGTTGCACTCAGGAACACGGTAGCATGCCATGTTCATAGGGAGCCTCAGGAAACTAAGTAACTATACCCAGAATCGGATGTTCAAAATTTGTAGCGGTTGTATAGTTAACTGTTTCTTTTTTTGTATTCTCATACCCTAGTAATTATCGGTTGAAGCGGAAATAGGAAATGACAGTCTTGATAGTGTGGTGATTAAGGTGATCAAGTGGGAAAGCAGTGGACTACGGCATGTATAGGCCATAGATTCATGTCTTGTTACCGAGAAAAAGCAAAGTTGGATGAAGACTTTGAAGATGTTTAAACAGGCTTCATTGTTTTATATAAAGGCCCACCAGAACGTAGTGAAAATACCATCGTTAATACCATCACTGCAGTCTTAACAGTGATCGCTTTAGTATGTCACAGTGCATATGGTGGCATTTGTGTCAAAGCTGCGCCGTGTAAAGTCCTGGGAAGCAGCCTTCTTCTTCGTGTGTTGTAGTTGACTGATGAACTTCAGGGACGGGGCTTTCCTAGCAACTAGTAAGAAGAAAAAAAATCTTCATCGATAACAGCCACTTTGGCCGTTGAAAGTACAAGTTCGCATGCTTCAATACTTTGTGTCGTCTTGAAAAAAGATGTCACACACACACACACACACACACACACACACACACACACACACACACACACACACACACACACACACACACACACACACACACACACACACACACACACACACACACACACACACACACACACACACACACACACACACACACACACACACACACACACACACACACACACACACACACACACACACACACACACACACACACACACACACACACACACACACACACACACACACACACACACACACACACACACACACACACACACACACACACACACACACACACACACACACACACACACACACACACACACACACACACACACACACACACACACACACACACACACACACACACACACACACACACACACACACACACACACACACACACACACACACACACACACACACACACACACACACACACACACACACACACACACACACACACACACACACACACACACACACACACACACACACACACACACACACACACACACACACACACACACACACACACACACACACACACACACACACACACACACACACACACACACACACACACACACACACACACACACACACACCAGTTATCACAGCACTTACCGCCTATTCAGAGCTTTCATGACAACCAATACGACTTCTGCAATCATCCACACCTCACCGTATCTACCACAGCCACCTTCGCTACGAAAATCACAGATACCGTACTTCCGCATCTACACTGCAACCACTGGAATTACAACATAACCAGAGCAATTCTTTGAGCAAAAATACATAGCGGTACTGCAAGTTACATACTATTTGCCGTATTTGTGAACTGCATTATCTTTGCACCGACTACAAGAGAATAAACTTGCAAATGACGTATCTAATGATGACTGACGGTACTTAAGTAGTCGTGGAAAAGAAAAACAAAACATAACGATAGTCCGAACGTTCTGACATAGCGATTGGCGAAAAACAGTATTGTTGTGAGAAGTGAGAGCCACATTATACCATGGTACTACCCAACAGTGCACCACACTACATTCTGCAGGTAGTACTGAAAATACCTGTGTAGTGATCTTTGATAGCGAGAGAAGATTGTTTTTATCTGTGGTGGTGGCAGTCCAGAAGACGGGAGATAATTTAGGGCGACTCGGTAATTTAAGATTCTGAGAACGTCACCTTACGAGCGTCGTCAGGACCCAGGGCACTCCATTCCATGCCTCCCCCTCCCTCACTCCCTGCCTCCCCCTTCCTCACACCCTGACTCCCTTTCTCTCATTCCCTGCCCTCCTGCACACGACCTCCCTGCCTCTTCCCTCATTCCCTGGCCCTGCCTGTCCCCTTATTACTCCTTCCCTCCTTGCCTCCCTCACTTCTTGCCAATCTACCTCCGCGTGCCTCACTCCCAGCCCTCTTGCACACTTCCTCTCTCCTTGCCACATCTTCCCTCTGCTGCCTCATCTCCCTCACCCCTGCCGCCTCACCCCACTTCCTACCTAGCTTACACCCAGTATCTTTCTCCGCCCTTACTATCTCCTTCCCTGCCTTCTTCACCATTTCCTCCTCCCTCACAGCCTGCATGGTTGGTTCGCTGTCACTCCCTGCGTTCCTCTTCCTTCCTTCAACTACCTTTTCCTTCCTCCCACAGCCACTTCCCTCTCTCTCTCTCTCTCTCTCTCTCTCTCTCTCTCTCTCTCTCTCTCTCTCTCTCTCCTGCCTCATTCATCTTCTCCCTGCCTCGTAGATCCTCTGTCTCCCATTTTGTTCCTTTTCTTTGTTCCTCTCGGTTTTCCAGTCTGTATTTCCAATCCTCCCGCTCTTTTTCTTCCCTGTTTCTATTTCCCAAACTGCTTGACCGTTCTCTACTTGCCTCGTCCTCCACATTCTATTCCTGTGCTCTCTCTCTCTCTCTCTCTCTCTCTCTCTCTCTCTCTCTCTCTCTCTCTCTCTCTCTCTCTCAGTTTCGCCAGTTCCTTTCTCTCTCATATTCCACTTGTGTTTCCCTCTCAGTTTTCCTTTGTGTGTGTGTTTTCCTTCCTACCTCGTTCTTTTTCCTCGCTGTCTCCCTGCCTCGTGATGGGGCGTCAAACACACAGCCAGCCTCGTAAACCCGACCCCCTCGCAGATTAATTTACATATTCATGGCACACTTTGTTCTTGTCATTTTATTTTTTGAGTGAATCTTTTTGTGAGGGAAATGAGGACATAACTGCCGTATTCCTCGTATTGCCTCAGAAATAATGGTTTTATGTTCATACGTTTGTTTTTAAAGTGTTAGGATTACAATTTAGTGAGGTTAGTTCATGATACCTGTTAGTAATATTCCAAACGCAGTGGTAAACGCTCATATGTTCAACTGTTTCACCAGATCTTTATTAGAATCTATATTAAAGCTACTGTTTCATATGGTTGTGCCTCATGGTGCCTGTTGGTAATTTTCGAAACGCATTTATCGCATTTATCTCCTCTGTTCATCTAATTCACCAGATCTTTATTAGGCTTTTCTCCTGCACTTGAGAAACGATGCGAGAGGGGCCGCGGGAAGAGGCGGACTCACGCACCTCGCAGAGTAAAGCGGGATGAACGAGGCAGCTTCTGGTTACGGTAATACTCGTTGTAATTTTCACCCAGAGAATACACACTCGTACCCTGTGTGGTAAGGAAGCAGTAGAAATATACAGTTTAGGTACAAATTGCGTGTGTGTGTGTGTGTGTGTGTGTGTGTGTGTGATAAGAATTTGAGATTGTGATAGTTTTGTTACATTTGGTTCTTTCACCTTTTTTTCTCTGGCACATTTGTACATTTATAAACTTACTGCATTTTCTCTTATATATTACAAGTACACGCGTCTCATCACGAAGCTCCAAGACTCAGCCATAAGTGACAAAACACAGAAAGCAATCCTAGGCAGACAGATAGAAGCAGCAGCATTTTGTTCTGGCAGGCACCCAGAAACGGAGGCAGACACCACCCCTCGCTTTTTTTTCTTTTTTTTTTCGACTTTGGGCATAGGCTTTACAGCTCTCAAGGCCCTGTAGTCCTCCCGCATACAGTACACCTCCACATGTCACCAATTCGGCGGCAACACCCACCGTCCATATTGAATACATGCTAGGGCTGTTTCATACAAGACTGGTGAATTGGTATTAGCGGGGGTGCTTCTACGACATGACGGCGGGTCTTGTGGTAGATCAGTAAAGTCTGCTTTTATGACTTTCAAATCTGCATAGCTGCCGCGGTCACCCACATCATTATCCCCTTTGTTCTCATTATGTTATGAATTTCTCGAATGTATTGCCTTTGTGGCTCCCGTGGGCCTGCAAGTACCCTCACGCACCACACATTACCAATTTTGTGTGTGGACAGTGTGTGTGAAGGGGGGGGGGATGTTACTTTTCTTTGGGACTTTGCACTGGCAGTAAAGCGTTATCGTTGTGTGTGTGTGTGTGTGTGTGTGTGTGTGTGTGTGTGTGTGTGTGTGTGTGGTCAGCTCTACAGAATTTTTCCCCTCTAAAACGTAGTTCCCGGAAAAAACACGGTAAAAGTCAACCGGATCCAAAGAGCAACTACGAACTCCCTGCATGTCTGAAGAGCAGTGTTCCCTTTTTTTATATTTTCCGTTTGGTGAGTCCACTTCGAAAATGTCCTCTAAAAATGTGGAGTGAATGGCTCCTAAAACTCAGGACTCCATTAATGCTGGAGCCAGACCCGACCTGGATGAGCTATTTACTCCTGCGCTGAGTGGCTGACCGGAAAGGGGGAACGGTGGTATGAAGGGGTGATGTTATCGCTGTGGTACCTAGCTGGACCACGAGTGATGTTGTGGTGATTAGGTTGTGTGATGATGATAAGCTTTGGCGGCTGGCTGACTATAGGCAACGAAGTGGATTAGTTACCAATATTCCATTTCGTATAGTTGACTTTATAGAGAGAATTGGGTTGGAGAATAAGAGGTGTTCGCTGTTGTGACTTACTTGGCAAGGGGTAATGTTGTGATGATTTACGCTGAGTGGTGGTGATAGTCTTCAGTGGCTGATTAAGTGGAATGTTACTTACTAGAGCGAATGGGATTGAGAAGTTGGAATACTACAGAGTTATTGTAGTGACAGTGAAGGCTTGAATGATGATTGGTAGCTTATATAGCTTTTTTTCGGGCACTCTTTTGATACGTAGGCTACTACTTATACTTTTGTGCTTTCTTTTCCTATTTTTATCATAATCGCTCAGTTTCTAACTAGGAAATAAGATAAGGACGATGTGAAATGATAATCGAGGATATAAAATACCTACCACGTCTTGGTGGAATTTTCTGGGTGCAGGGGAGAAAAACGAAGATAATAGTGGTTTCTAGTAAAGACGGTTGTGGTGGTCGCCCTTTTTGGAACACTTTGGGTCTCTTACCGTATCTTCCTTTCATATTCACTTCTGCTAGCCATATCAGTCCTTAATCTTATCCCTCTTAAACACCGTCCCCCCCATAGAGAGAGAGAGAGAGAGAGAGAGAGAGTATATTTTACTCCTGAAAAGGTAATATGCGTTCTACAGATGACTTTCATGCAACAAGCCTTGAAATCACCTCAGTCCTCCCACTCCACACACAGACGATGAGGCAGACAGCGATGATGAGTTTGGGTAAAGCACCTCCATCTTTCCTTTCATGCCTTCCTCCTTCCTTACTACTACTCCGCCATCTTCCATCATTTTCCTCTTCTCCATTCACCCCGTCATTCTCCAGGTTTTATTTCCTCCTCAATCTGGCCTTGCAACTCGTTCTCGCTCATTCCTCCATTTTCCCGTTCGTCATTCATTCACCTTCCCTCTTTTGTTTTCTCTTTCAAATGTAATTCAGCTTTTCTCTGTTATGATAGTATTAACCTCTTGTTTTTATTTTTATTTCCCTTCCCTGTTTTTATATCATTTCCCCTGTATTTCTCTTGTTTCTAACCCTCGTTCATTCCTCCATTCTCCCGTCTGTCATTCATTCACTGCATCAGTTTCCCCTTTCCTTCTCTTATGATATAATTTACCACTGGTTTTGTTTTTCTTTTCTTTGCCTGTATCTCTCTTGTCTCTAACCCCTTAGATTCCTTCTTATTTGCCCTTTATTTCGTTTCCTGACTTTATTCCACATTCATTTTCATGTTCCTTTAACTGATATATTTGTTTACTTGCGGAGAAGGGTATTTGGAAGCGACGCATGCCGTTGCTTATCGTTACTCTTCTCTTGTTAAGTTTTATCTTCCTCATGCCGGAGTATCCCCATTTCATTCATTTCCAGTATTTATAATTCCGTTATTTTTCACTCCTTTCAATTCTGTTAGTTTACTTTTCAAACTTTCTTTTGCCTTTCCCTCTCCTTCTCGTACGTCTTTCTCCCCTACTTGCCCTCTCCCTTCATCTCTCCTTCTCTCCATTACCTCTCTCCACGCTTTCTACCGTAGCTTTACGCCCCGTGAGAAGGAACATAAACTTGCAGCATGAAGAGCGTCCTTCCATCAGTATCTTCCCGGACCATCAGCTGACCGGGGAGCGTGGCGTCGAATCACCTTCCCTACATCCCCTACCACCATAACACCACTACCGTCACATCACACTTCCACCCCACACCCCACCCTCAACTCCACACCCCCGTCATCGCCCCTACAAATGCTATAATCACCCACCTCCCACCTTAACCTGCACGCAACACCTCCCATCATCTTCCCACACCTCCCACCATCACCCCACACCTTCCACCATCACCCTCACATATCCTCGATCACCCCCATATTCCGGTCCCCACCCCCTTATCTCCCATCTCATCCTCGTACTTTATTTTTTTTTTATTTTTTTTTTTAGGTAAGTTAGTAGTAACGGAGAAATTGACTGTCCTTTACGTACTATGTTGCCCCTTTACTCGATGTGCTCTCCACCGAAACCTTTATTTTCCTCTCATTTTTCCTTTCTCCTCATTTTTTCCCCTCTCGCCCAGTTCTCAGCCCCCCGTCTTTTTTACCCGCTCGTTCTACTTTTATCACTCTACCCTCATCGCTCATCGCCCGTTCTCACTTTTACTCCCCCCCCTCTCTTTCAAACCCCCTCCTCTCTCTTCTTCTATCCGCTCTCATTTTTCCCCTACTCCCTCTTATTCTCCCCCACCCCACCTCTTTCTCGCTTTCCATCAGCCTAAGATTTTCCGTGAGAGGTGATCCTTTGAGAACTTGGCAGCCACCATCCCCAACCTTCAACGCTTACCGACTGGAGGGAAGACTGGCTTATCCTCATAGCCACCATCGCCTTGGCTACCCGGTTATGCTGACGATTGTTCCCGGGGGCTAATTTGCGTATGGTTTGTCTCATCCCCTGGTGTGAGATGGAGGATGCAGCTGCAGTGTACTTGTGGTCCCTCAGATCTGCGTTATATTATGACGCTTGGTGGCTGTGCAGGTTGTGTGGTTTGATAAGCGGCTGGTTTATACAAAGTACGTATATGGATACAAAGGGGGAAAACTCACAGTCGGTGTGTGTGCGTGTGCGTGTGTGTGCGTGCGCAGTTGGTCTTGTTTGTTGTACAGTATTTTGACAAGGGTCTGATGAGATGTGGGTGTTGCAGCGATGATGAATAATGAATAATGATTAGTTAGTGTATGAAAATGTGACGATTATATTTACATAATTAGATGTTTGTATTATTATATGTATTTTTTTGATGATGGTAGTGCGTTGGTGGTGAATGATGTGAAGTGTGATGGTCAATAGGGTTTGTGGGTGATCCTAAGCGTGTGTGTGTGTGTGTGTCGTGGATGGGTAGAGCGTCGGCCACAAGGCTGGTTTATGTTGCTATCACTCACACTGCACGAGGACACTGCCACCAGATACTCCCGCCTCATCCTCCTACCACACTCCACACCCTCCTCTTCCTTCCTTCCTCTTCGTCTTCTTTACCATCTCTTCCCTTCTTTTTTCCTTTCACTTTCCCCCTCCCTTTCATTTTTTTTCTTTTCTTTCCCTTCTAGCTTTTCTTCCTTTCCCAATCCGTCCTTTTCTTTCCCGTCCCTATCCATCGTTTTCTTCCCCATCCCATCTGTACTCTTCACGTCCCCATTCGTTCTTTTGCGTCCCTTTCACTCCACACCGCCCCTCTCCATAATTCCTCAACCCCTTCATCAACTCCCAGCCATCCTTTCTCTTCACCGTCCTTTGCTGTGTCCCCATTAACATCCATTTTCCCGTCCTCCATGCCCTTTCTTACCTCTTTGCCCCTAACTTCCTCCATTCTCTTTTTCACAGTTTTCTCAAAGTTTTCATATCTTTCCCGCAATATTAATGGACTGCGTTAGAGCCCCAATCGAGCAGTTGCCATAAAAAACTGTCAGCGTTGATTATATACCTCTTTAGTTTATCAATGCTTCACTACGGTGATGTCGAAACAGTTTTATTCTTGGTACTTCTGAGTGAATCTGTTTAACTTAGGAAGGGCTTATATTAGCTGAAGTTATTAAAGCATTCTCGCGAAACCCTGTAAGTGCTATGACCTTTTTTCTTTTTCTTTTTCTTTCTTTTTTTTTTTTTCCAATTTATACTTGGTACCTCCAGTCGATTTTACTCAACTTGTGAAAGTATCAGTGATTAAAACTATCAATAGCCGGCGTCATTTGTTGTATTCGTGTTATCTCCAGACGATTATATTCAGCTTCAAGAGACCCACATATGGAAGTTTTCAAGAACACTGATTACCTTTCTTGCGTGTTACATATTAAAAGCACACTTAAAAGAAATTGGCGTGCGTGAGAGCCAAAGTACCCGAGTCATTACCGTAGCTTAGCCTCATCACCAACCCTCTTCCGGCCACCTGCACCACCCACCGTAAAGCACTTGGGATTACAAACTCTGGCCAGACTTACGACTCGCTTCATCCTTGACCTTGCCGGGGTCCTACGGTGAAATGTTCACCGTCACTACTTTACTTGTTGATTCGATGGGCCCTAATTGACCACAGTTAGTGGAACCAACTTTTTTCATTCTCGTCTCGGTGAGCAATGTGTTGGTTGTAGGTGTTTTTCAGTCAAGTTTGTAATTTGTATAATACTTGTATAAGAATATACACTAAATGAGGTGTCTGATACTTTCGAATGTGCAATAGCTGTTGAGTTATTTTGACAGTCCTCCATATTCTCGTCATTTGCACTAGATAAAATTTTATGTCTGGGTGGGAAGTTGTGAGAATTAAATGTAGATTATATCTGAGGGACGAAAAGATTGCACTTTTCATATGGATCGTGCTTGATTTTTCGAACGTGTGAATCCCTAAGCTCCTAACCGCAGAGTAGTGGTCCTTGCCTTTGTGTGGGTGTGTGGTGGTGGTGTGCGTGCGCGTCCTGAAGTGTGGGTGTGTTGTGCCGTGCACCCTAAGTTCAGAGAGACATCTTTACAGCCTTGGGTATCGACATTTTGAACTACGTGGCCTTAGTATATCTTACCTCATATTCTGCAGCTTATGTATTACGTGTGAAATATACACGGCCACAAGTATAAACACATCTGATGGTTTTCGGCCATGGTGAGCGGGACAAGTAGGAATAAACGAATGCAGAGTGATAATGTACAGTCCTTACAAAACAGTATTGATGGTTTAGTTGAGAGAACACTGCCTACAGCTGTTGTGTGGGGAGCTGCCATTCATCCTCATAATTACCTTTTATCACCTCCCATTTCCTTTCCCAATTTTTGTGTGTTATTTGACTTACTTTTATCACCTCTCATTTCCTTCCCTTATTTTTGTGTGTTGTTTGACTTACCAGATCATTCAACTCTTCACTGTTGCCGCATATGGCGTTTAACTTCAGTGTCCTTTAGTTTTCAATTCATTTTTTTTTTTTAGTAGTTTCCATTTCCCCTTTTAAAATCTAAATGCCTTGCCATTTTTTTTTTTTTTTTTTTTTTTTAGCTCTTTTCTTTTCATTTTCTCTGCTGTCCCTCATTTTGTGCCTCCACCTGACACTGGGAGCTCGCTCCTCCGAAGAGGCGAAGATTTTGATGTGGGAGTGTCAATATTTACCCTAGGACGCATAAACAAGGAAGTCCAGAAAGATGCCTCAATACCGTCCTCACTGACATCGATTTTAGCTCGTTTTATGTCTTGCATCGAACGATAGTTTTGTTTTTATTTAGGAATGTTGTATTTACTTGCTTAGTGATGAGAGGACACCAACAAAAGAGAAACTTCGATGGTATTTTGGAAGTAGATTAATTTTTAACATTTTCCTTTTATGTCATGTGTTGAAACTAATACATATATTTTAGCAAAGAGGAAGTTTGGATAACAAGTAATTTTGTATATATGCACCACTTAACCTTTCTAAAATTATAATTGCCTGTCATATCTTAAACTCCTACGGGCAGTGGACGCACCGGTATTTTTCCTTCTAATATTGCTATTCCCTGATGATTTTATTCGGCCATGGATGTACTTCCTGAGCTGGAGGGGTTATATGAACCCTCCATTACCCGCTTTACTACCAGAATCTCCTCTGTGCTAAATGTAATCGCTTGAAAGGAACATTAAAACACCACAAAAATAACGTTATCTTGACGTATAAGTGGAAAATCATACTGGCCAGATTGTTCCTATGACAGAGAAGGTTAGAATGGAATTCATAAGCACGATATGGGGGTTACTGCTACCCCAAACCTTGAGCCGCAGCGGAGAGGAAAGAGGCAGACCAGAACAAATGGGTGTTAACGTGAGGGTCGAGCAGTTCTGTCACCCATCGTTACCCACCATCCATATCTGTATACTTTCTTTTCCTTCGCCTGCTTGTCTTTCATTGTTTTTTTTTATTATTATTATTTTTCTCCATGGCATTATTCTCTTTATCCTTCACATCCTTGTTTCTTTTCCTCCGTTCCTTCCTCTCTTCCTTTTTCATGTCCTCCCCTTCCCTTTCCATGTTCCCCTTCCCTCCACGCCGCCTGTCCCACTTTTACATCTCCACTCGTATTTCTACCTCGTTCCCTTCTCGTCCATTTCCTTCCCTTCAGCTTGTTCTTTTGTCCATGGATCAGCCACCTTTCATTACCTTTTATTATCACCCCTTTCTCCCTCACTTTATATCCCCATTGTCATCATTCATATCATTCGTTTCATTTTTTCCTTCCCCCCCCTTTTCATCACCTGGCACATTTTTCATATTTCCATCTCCTCCCTCCCTACCCCGTCCACTTCTTTCCCTCCACATTTCTCTTCAGTCCGTGGATGCACTTCTTTCAACATTTCTTCCACTGTACCTCCAGTTCTTGTCACGCCGTTTTTCCTTATTGTCTCTGCTTCTTTACCCATTTTCTCAGTTACATTATCTACCTTCCCTTCCACCTCATTACATCTCTTTCTGTCCCTCCCTCCACCACTTACTTCTTTCCCTTTCCCTCGATCCATCTCTTACTTCCCCTTATCTTTCTCTGCTTGTCGCTCTCTCCTTCTTTCCTTCTCTTCTTCACATCTTGCTCTCCCCCCTTTCCCTTCGCCTCTTACTTGTCATTTTTCTTTACCTCTTCTCTCTTTGTCTTTCCTGTAGTTGTTTTCTCCCGCCTGTCATTCCTTCGACCACCTACGTCTCACCATTTCCTTCCCTTAATCAGTTACTTCTCTCTCCCCCTTCCCTTCACCTCTTACGCCTCTCTTTTCCTTCCATTCACTTTTTGCTTCTCTACCCTTCCTTTCATCTCTTACTACTCGCAACCTCCTTCCCTCCTTATTTTTCTTCCTTTCCTTTTCCTCCACTCTGCTATGCACATCTTACCTCTTCCTTCTTCCTCCTCTCTCCTCCCCTTCTACTCTCACTGGGTAATGGTTCGGCAGAAATGGTGTCTTGTTTTTTCGTGTATGTGTACATAAGTGTATGTTGTGTACGTTTTAATGTGCGTGTGTAATTTGTTGTGTGCTTTTGTGTTTGAATTCATTTGTGTGTGTGTGTGTGTGTGTGTGTGTGTGTGTGTGTGTGTGTGTGTGTGTGTGTGTGTGTGTGTGTCTGTCTGTCTGTCTGTCTGTCTGTCTGTGTGAGTGTGACTGGCGTAAGTGCGTGCATTCTTGCTTGCTTGCTTGCTTCTTACGTTTAGAAATGTGCATGTGTTACGAGTATGTGCGCGTGTGTAGGTGATGTTTGTGTGTGTACTGAAGGGGAGGGGTCGGTCGTGTTGGTCTCATGCTTTTTTCAGGGTGTGTTTTTCTCGTGTGTTTGCCTGGTGCGATTTTTTTTTTTTTTTTCCTGTTCTCGTGTAAACATATATATTTTATAATCTGCATCCTGTGTCATGTGACTCTCTCTCTCTCTCTCTCTCTCTCTCTCTCTCTCTCTCTCTCTCTCTCGGGGATCAGGGTGGCTCAGTGGTAGAGCGCTTGACTCGAGACCGCGAGGTCGAGAGTTCGCGCCCCGCTCGGGTAGCTGCCTTGCTATGCGATCTGTCAAGTCTAGCTCGGGGAAATATTCCTCTCTCTCTCTCTCTCTCTCTCTCTCTCTCTCTCTCTCTCTCTCTCTCTCTCTGACACACACACACACACACACACACACACACACACACCACACCACATCACATCACAAAAAACAAAACACCTCTTGCAAGTCGTGGCAAAAAAAAAAAAAAAAAAAAAAAACTTGCTAATACTTTCAGTTTATGTCGGATATTTTGTAAGACCTTTATTTTCTGGTGTAATACTCTAATAATGTTTGCCTCCCGGGTAGAAAAAAGAATCAACATATCCTTCATATTTTACAACGAAACGCCAATCACCTTCAAGTCAGCAAGCTCAAGAAACGTGTACATGTTCTAATACAGAGGGAGGAAAAAATGTAATAGTCTCCCACCCTCTAATAATCCCCCACGAAATTCTGAGGCACGAGGAGGCACGAAAGCCGTCTACGGGAGGGAATGTGTACGTGCGGACTGACGTGTACGGATTTTAACGTGTACAGATTAAATTCTTTTGGCCGACTCTCACTTTTTTTCTTACCTGAACTTGCCCTGAAAAAATGTTGTCACAAAAATGCATGAAAACTTACGCTCTGAATGCGAACTCAATTGAAACCACATCTCCGTCAAACAGCTTAATGCTCACCGAAATAAAAAGTCTTCGCTCGGTAAAAGTCGTGATATTGGTTTATCCACACATGTGTCTGGTGTGTTTACGAGATATTTCAAGGCATTTGGCGGGTCGGGTCCCTTGTTATTATGAGCGATGAAGCCTCAATATTTAATGGAACGTCGGGCGTCAAATGCGTGCAAATGGACCGAAAGTAAATGAGGGTCTTTTATATTCATTTGTGTATTTCGTGTCCGAGACTTCGGCTGGCTTTTAATTTTTACGTAATGTGGCTGATGAATGGGATTTTTTTTTTCTTCCTGTTGGTTTTTGAAGGCGATTGATGCAGAGGAAAATGAAAAGCCTGTGAAATGTATTGCCCCCCATTTATATTTTTACCCTAGCCGAAATTGCTTGAATATTTCGTTCCTCGGTTCAGAAATACATGCAGTAGGAACTGGTAAAATTAGGTAGATTGAGAAATAGATTGAAGGATAAAGTGGAGGTATGCAGTACGAGAGCGGACGGCTTGCGGTGGCAGGTTGGAGTGGAGGTTAGTGGTAATAAATTGTGTAATAGTTGAATGAACTCAGGGATTAGGCGTGTGATGGTAGATATTAAGTATTTGCACTTCTTTAATGTCCAAGAAGCGAGAAGCGAACTTTCGATAATGTAAGGAGGGAGGAGAAAAGAAGAAGGGTCAGAGTGAGATGATGTGAGCTATACTTAACCCTCACCATCATCTTTGCGCAGTTATTGAATCATTCCTGTATTTTTGATAGTCGTCATCTGGGTCGAGTGTGTGTGTGTGTGTGTGTGTGTGTGTGTGTGTGTGTGTATTTCCTGTCTAAATTTGGAACTATAATTAGAAGTTACGGGGGGTGCAGTGAACAGAGGTCGGTGTCTTTGTATGCAGCGAACTTTCTTCATTTCACCCACAGTACTTTCTTTTAATAGCTCCACATTTTAGATGGGAAGCTTCTACACACACACACACACACACACACACACACCGCCACTCCATCACGCACACCAGCACGGAGCCAGGCACAGCGAAGGGTGAAAGAGCACGTACCATTTCTCTCCCCGAAGTCGTACATCGCCAGGCTGCTTTAATATTTTCCCGGGCCTTTGTAACCCAGTGATAGAAACCCAGGGAAGTAAAACACGGCAGGGAAACTTACGGGAAAGTATATAAGGCTAAAGATAACAACAAATGAGGCAGATGTGAGGGATGGCTTGCGAGTCTCTAAGCGTGTATCCTCCACTTCCACGACTTATCATCTCACAACAATGCACCTGTGATGTAAATGAGTCTCTCTTGCCCCAGCGTAGGTATCGTTAGGGACTCGTAGAAAGGTGGTGTTGCTGCCTCCTTCCCCCCCACCCTTCTACCCCCTTCCCCCACACACATTATTTTGTAGCCCTAACCAGGTTCCCCACGGGTGCCGTTTGGTTCTTGGAAAGCAGGTTAGGGAAGTACGACTACGTTGGTCTTTTCTTCCTGGCTCTTCTTACCTTCACTGTATATCTCCTATTTCATTTCTAATATGGCACACGTCGAATTCCGCACCCACACCCACACCTGATATCTCCTTTTTTCTAATGGCACACGCAGAATCTCCCACCTACACCCAGATCTTGATCCATTAATACTCAAACGGCTACCCCTCTCCTTATCCAGTTCCACGCCATCACTTGCCAATCTAAAATCTTCCTTGCTGCTTAATTTCTTCTCCTTTCCTATCCTAACGCTTAACACAGTATCTCCCATTAGTCACCCACATAGCGAAAACTGTCCTGTCCTATCACCTCACCTCCAACCGGTTTAACTTGCCTTATCCACCCAATCCCCCTACCTCCCCGGAGTCTCCAGAGCCCACTGCTTATCTCCATACATTTTAGACCATCCACACCCTGACCCACACATCTATCTGTTCTGAACTTTCTTGAAATCAAATACCGCCTTCTTTCGCATATGTGCTCCCCACCTCCTCCTTTCGTATCTGTGCTCCCCACCTCCTCCTTTCGTATCTATGCTCCCCACCTTCTCCTTTCGTATCTGTGCTCCCCACCTCCTTTAGTATCTGTGCTCCCCATCTCCTTTCGTATCTGTGTTCCCCACCTCCTTCTTTCGCATCTGTGTTCCCCACCACCTTTCTTGTCTGTGCTCCCCTAACCAATATCCGTACTTTTCAAACCAACTTTTCTATCCTACACTATCCCCATACCTTCTCCCATGACTCCATGCTATCCAGTACCTCTCTGCCTTCCGTCACTTCACTCATCAGCTCTCCGTACTCATTCACTCCTCTGCTTGCTTTTTTAAAAGCAGTCTCCCTGTCCTGTTCTATCCTCTCTTCACCTTCCATTATGATTCCCAATCCACCCAATAGCTCTGTCTCTTCCTTGCCTCCACTCCTCTTCACTACTCAGCCCCCTCCATCCATTACACCCCCTACATCCTCGCCCACCTTCCCTACATGTAAATCCCGGAGTCTTAGGGAAATCCAAGAAATATATTTCACGTCTGTTCGACACGAATGTTTGGGAGGATTGGGGTACCAGTGGAGGAGGTCCCGGCCGCCCATAATTCTTGGCCAGGGAGAGGACGGGCCAGACCACACCGAAGATCCTCCCTTCTCGTATTTCCCTGCTTCTTCCTTCTTTATTTTCTTGTTTCTCGAGCATTTTTTTTTTCTTTATGGTCTCCTTGCTCCTCGTTTCTTCCTTCTTACTATCCTTCATCACTATCTTCCTCTCCCTACATTCTTGTCTTTTTCCGCGTTTTCCTCATTACTTTTTACGTTTATTTTTATTGTCCTATTTTCCTGTCAGCTCCCCTTTTTTCCCGATAGTTTTTTTTTCATCACATTTCAACTGATGTGAGTGGCCCCTTTTTAGTTTTAGTTTGTACACCATTCTCTGCCGCGTAATCCCATTTTCCTCCTTCCTGTTGCAGCTCTTAAACTTTGCATTTTCTCCTACCGTGTCCCAAATGGTCTTGCTTTGCGGCGGATTTATGCAGTGCTCAAGTTTTAGATATTTTACTTGCATCACCTTAATTATTTTTTTTACTTACAGTAGATTTGTCGTTATTTCGTAGCAGTCCGTTGTACAGTAATAGGCTAATTAGCTTCATGATCCGTAGGATTGTTCCTTCCTCTTCATTCTTTCCACCAGTCTGTTCTTCCTGTCTGTTATTATTATTCATAAACCTGGAACCAAACAGGTCTCTAGAAAGTAAATTTGGTAGTGCTCAAGGATTTATGTTGATTATCACATGCATGAAGAAAAGGAGAACTTTATTTGGAATGGAGTAGATGAAAGTAGAAGTTACAATGACCAGAAAAAATAAAAACGACTTTTTCGTCCGTGTAGTTGACATCAGATGGACAAGTACGTTACCGGTAGCAAAGTTACAACCGAAAAACAAAGTGAAAGGGAGAATAAGGCTGAGGATGAAAGATGGAAGGATCAAATACATACCGTACTGTATATAGCTTATAACTACCTAGATAAAACATGTTAACAACCAATTGGTCTGAGGGGAGAAAATTGGGAGAGGCCTTTGTCCTTCACTGGACTGACAACATGATGATGATTGTGTGTGTGTGTGTGTGTGTGTGTGTGTGTGTGTGTGTGTGTGTGTGTATAGCTTTACAAACCGTACAGTAACTACAGTACTTTCCTCTTTCGCATCGTTTACTATATATCTACGAGATATTTGTCTTGGTGGATATCATATGTACTCCGTTTTTATTTATTATCTTCTCTTGCCGTTTTTCTGTGGCAGATTACCCCTTTTTACGGTTAATTTTGTTTCCGAAGTATTGTCTTGAAGATTTATAAAGGCATGCGTGCAGTCGGCATCTGATAGCCTATATTTCTCACGTCTTATCTTCCTCCTATCCAATTCCGTCTTTTTGTGCAACTCCAGCTTCCTCATCATACTTTCCTTTTCCTTTCATCTTGAGTTTCCTTCTCCCATGCACATCCCACCCTGTTTCTTTTTCATTTGTTCGTCCTTTGTTCTCAATTCCCTAGTTCCCTCTTTGCCTAATTTCCATATTCATCTTTTCTGTTCTCCCTCCTTCTCTCATTTCTCCTTCAGGTCTTCCGTCCCTCTCTGCACGCTGACCACTAAAGCATTTTTACTCCTCTTTATCTTCCTCCCTCCTCCTGCGTCGTCTTTCATTAACCTTCCTATTAGCCGTTTTTACCTTTCTGTGTCGTGTGACTCCTTGATTTCTCGTTCTCCTGCCCTCCTCCCTCTGTTAATTTTAACTAATTTCTCTACCCTGTATTAGTGTCACTTATTTTTTCTTAAATCATTTAGGCTTTCAGGTGGCTACAAGTTTTGAGCCAGAATACTTTGGAAATTTAACATTATAATTTTTTACAGAAAACAATTGAATTTTCACTCTCATCATATTTTCCCTTCCGTGTAAGTTGCCACTAGTCAGTCCTCTCTAAAGTTTCATAACTGTTGCCCCGTGTCTCCTCATTTATCCGATTATTTGTCAGCTTCAGGTGGTTGGTAGTGGCGACCGTCATCCACTCACTCGATATAGTGATGCCTACTTTTTCCTTCACCTTTGTCATTTTATTTAAGTGGCTGCCCTCCTCTCTTCCTACTTCTCCCTTTCCCTCATGTCACTTTTTATTACCACTTCTGGTGGCTCTACACTGAGTGACAAGCCTAATGGTTTCATGTAACCCAGGAAATCATTTACAACGCTGGGTGGTAACCATGTAACGAAGAAGAAAAGTGGGACCTACTGTGGTGTCCCAGTTGCGTAGGTGGAGAGGCACAAATGCAGCATTCATTTAGGAATTAAACCTCCACACTTTCACCCTGCGAGGCGCTGTTGACCGCAAGGGAACATCGTTTCACAGTTGAGGCGTTTTCTTGCCTTCGGTTGATGGGTCTGCTCGGCTTGACAAACTGGGGTTAGCCAACAGATAACTTACTGCATGCATTATTGACCATTACTTCATAAACTTCTTCTAAATGCATTGTCATTTCTTCATTGCAAGACGGCACAGATCAGTCCCGATATATTTTTCTTAGCTTTATTCCAGCAACTTGTTATTCGCGTTTTTCGTGTAACTAAGGTCTTTGCTCTTCAATTCATGTCCAATATCTGGGTTGTGCTATTTTAGAGAGCATTCTGTTACTGCATATGGTTGGTGCATCTGGTCAGCCAACAGAACATTGGCATGGTTACCATATTTGCTGCTCATGTGGTGATCCGTTTCCTACCGCGAAACTGTAGTGTACCAACCAGTGGCCGGGACCTGCCACTCACCGACCAGCCACAAAAGTGTAAATGCTAGGCGCCCCCACGTATGCAAACTAGAGTTCCCCCCTCCACATCCTCCAGCATGCACCACCGCCACAGTAGTTCCCGGGGAGATGCGAGAATTCTAGGCAGGTTTTACTGTCGAGGCTGGTGTTACTGGGTGGTGGTGCTACACGTGCTACGGGTAATGGATGTTGCTGCAAGTTTGTGGTAGCCTGTGTGTTGCCGAAAGTAGATTTTTTTTTTTTTTAATGGTTGCAGGTAATGCAGAAAGCTGATATATTGGGTGAATGTTAATGGATATAGGTATAATCTTATGCGCTGTGTGAATTAATTGTATTCGGTAAGGAAGGTTATTGTGACTTGACAAGAACCCAGACCTTTATATGGTTATTCAGGTTTTGAATTGTCTAACTGCTTCACTCATAACAAGTTTTGTTTTTCTTACTCATATTTTCTTCCATTTATTCTTGTTGCTTTCAGACTATAAACATTTCGAACTTGCAATAGATGTAGCTTTCATATATTCCTTCATTACAAAAGGTCTTAAAATCGTCTAGATGTAACACGAATAACTCTATAAAGAAGTAGCCAGATTCATGGGGTTAAAAATATAATCTTTAGTCTCCACACCATAACTACTATGGCAGTGGTTTTGGGATGTTGTAGTATGGAAGCTTTGTCAGTACTCGGGTATTTAAACACACGGTAATCCTTGTTTCACTTAACCACCTCAGTGCGAGGAGTCCTGTTTTTAATCGCTTAAGAGGGGTTTCTCTCATGCTGAATAAAATTATCTAACGATAGCAGGAACTAGAGAAACAAGTCGTCCTTGTACTGAGGGGGTAAGGTTGAATACGAGAAATTCTGTGTTGGATTTGGACGACAAAATTTCCCTCCAGTTGGCTCCAATCCATCCCCCAGAGTGTTGGTTCCGTCCTCTGGTTCCACACCGCCCCAAGTTCTCACATTAATTCAGTTAAGAGGGATTTGTGGAGCCTATTAGCATATTTTGATTAATTATGCCTAACGAGGTTCCTCCCTGTCAACAACTTTCCCCCCTTCTCCATCCCCCGTCTTGAGGCTGCACTTGTGGGTTATGAAGTGTGACGCCAACTTATATTATATCCCAGGCTCGTTATTCTTGGCTTGGTGGTAATAACTTTCACCCACACACACGTTATAATCTTTAATAACTTTATTATTGAAGATGATGATGCCTGTTTCTTCTATAGCTGACTTGTTATTAACCCTTCGCTGTGAAGGCCTTCTGAACTGAGGAGGAATCTATGTGTGACTGTCGTAGTGAAGGGATTAAGTTTTTTTTTTTTTTTTTTTTCCAGTGCGAGAGGTATTCCACTAAGCTGAATGCGGTAGTTTGACGATGGCAAGAAGGTAAAAAACAGTGTGCCCACAATTCCCTGCAACGTACGAGGGAGACAGCGTAAACATACCAGAGTGTCAGCGTATATTTTATAATTCGCTAACGTTTTTCCACAGGTATGTGATGATAACGCTGTACCGATGCAGCATAGGGGCTGGAAACAGTACTACAGAATGGTAGGATGAAAATACACTCCACAGAAGCAGACGAGGTAATGTAGCAGATTTCTTGTACTGTACTACTATACCTTACTTCTGTTGACTAGCTTACTTGTTGACTTTTTTTTTTTTTGTGTGTGAGTGTCCATGTTATCATTTTAACCTAGTTTCCCACAGTATTCTGGCATTATTCTGAGGCAAGTAATAACCTGTGAACTATTTAGATTATAGTTGTGATACAGTACAGATCTTCATTATCACACAGGTAGTTCATTGTTATCCAGAAGTGTCCTTGGTTCTGTTACCTGACTTTGACGCAGTGTTGTGAACTTCATTTACTGCATCCAGGCAGCTTGGGAGGAAGTACCGTCAGATTAGATTTTGGTTATTCATTATCTGTATAATCCTGGGGCGTCAAATACGTGGTCGGATTGGAAAGGGAGCAGGATGAGATATATTGGGAGAGAGGGTGGAAATATGACATTGTGACGAGTGGAAAGTGCCATTGCCAACTCACATAGGAGTACATAGGAAGTACAGGTGACGGAAGGCCTTTTGGCCCATATTGAAGTTATATGTTGGGGAAACAACTAATTCCACTAAAGATCCAACAAAAGTGTGAGAAGACAGAAAAGAGGAAGGTTTTTGTAACGAACGCCAAGCAAATCTATCCATTTGAGTGAGACAGGAGGCTGTTAGTGTTAGGACTAGTACTATTAACCCTTAGATCGTCAGGACAACTTAAGTACCGCAGTTTATTCCATCCCGACACCAGACAGTCAGCTAATAGGGAGTCATAGGATCGTGAGAGTGCTAAGATAGGAGACATCGTGCATATTTGTGTCATGTAAAAGTAGCGTATTGTGAGCGGTGGAAGACAGGGTAGGAATGGTAGACTGTTGGGTGTGGAGTATGGTACGATAGGAAAATCGATGTTCAGTTAGTGTGTGAAGGTCGCTTTGGTACGATGTCTAGACAGATCGCACATTCTGTATTATGATGTTTATTTGACAGCATACATGCGGATCCGTGTTAAATAATATTTTCGAGCTGGGAAAAAAAAATAGACCTATGTATTTTGGTGATTGTGCACATTGGCTGTGCCGTGTGTTAGGGCAATGCGTGGAGGGATTGCAGGTCGTATGATCGAGAGGTTTCTTTATGCAATGTGTAGAAGGTGCAGTAGAAGGATGGAGTGTGTGGATATGATGGGAGATAAATGGTTGGGAGGAAATGGAACAATCACAACCAATAATCGTAGCTGCACAACTCGGGTTTCATATTCTAGCAGTTCATTGTTATTTTTTAATTGAAGCCTTAAGGTTTGACACAGGTGCGAAAGCATAAAAGACCCTTGACCATGAGTACCTCATGTGAATTGAGTGGTGCGGGAGTGTTGTTGAGATGCGGTTCTATATTAAACGCTGGTGGTGATCGTGGGGTTTGGATATGATTCAGCCGTTTGGTTTGGAGAAGCTGAAATGAGAGACTCAGGTTTATATGGGGAACAGGGTGATTTTGATGTGGGGAGCATGGTGGTGTTGGTGTGGGGGACAGAGTAGCAATGATGATGTGGGGAACTGGGTGATGATGTGGGGAATAGTACTGTTGGTGTTGGAGACAGGGTGATGTTGGTGTAGGGAAAAGGGTGGTGGTATGGGGGACAGTGTTGTGTTGGTATAGGGACACGATATAGTTGCTGTGGGGGACAGGGTGAGGTTGGTGTTGGCTTGGGGGACAGGGGAATGTTAGTGTGAGGTGACAGACTGTTGTATGTTTCAGGAACAAAGTAGCGGTAGTGTGATGTGAAGAACAGTTTGTTAATGTGATGGAGGGCCAGGTTGGTAGTGAAGTGTGGGAGACAGGGTGGTGGTGTTGTAATGTGGAGGACAAGGTGGAGATGGTGGTGGTGCGGGAGACTGTGGTGCGGGAGACGGTGCTGCTGTTGTATGGGATTGTACACGGTATAGTAGGCGTGTGGGACAGGGTTTGTAGGTTTTGGTGTGGGGAACAGTAGTGTTGGTGTGATGTTAAAGACGGTGGTGGAGGTGGTGTGGGGGACAGGGTACAGGTTTGAGGAACAGTAGTTTTGGTGTGATTTTGGGGTCAGGGTGGTGGTGGTGTAGGGGACAGGATGGTGGTGGTGGTGTGGGGGACAGGATGGTGGTGGTGGTGTGGGGGACAGGATGGTCGTGGTGCGGGGGACAGGGTGGTGGTGGTGGTGGTGCGAGGGACAGGGTGGTGGTGGTGAGGGGGACAGGGTGGTTCTGGTGCGGGGGACAGGTGTTGTGGGGGACAGAGTGGTGGTGGTGTGAGGAACAGGCCGGTGGTGTAGGGGGACAGGGTGTTGGTGGTGTTGGGGACAAGGTGATGTGGGGGACCGGATGGTGTTCGTGTGGGAGATAGAGGATTGTGTGTGGGACAGAGTGGTGGAAGTGGCTGGTGGGGGATGAGGTGGGGGTACATGTCGGGAGGGGGACATGCGAGTGGGCCATAATGCACGTGTATCGACCCGCTAATGTCCGCTCCTCTCTCTTTGATCTCTAATTGGAGGTTCGCTCGTGTTTTTAGCGCTGGGGTGTATCGCTATGAGGCTGCCCCAAGTCTCTCTGTTACTCACGGGCAGCCGCTTCGACCTCTTCTCTTTACCAGTTCATTCTTCTCCTTAAAGGAACCTGTCAGTATCGGCATAAATTTAGCTTTGATGTCGAGGGGAACTGGGTGGACTGTACTTTAGATCTCATTGAACTGGTCGGGAATATGTCTGGGGTTTGATAGTCGCCTTCCACGCATGCACCATTTATATTTAAAACTTTTATCGAACTGGAGCCACAACAGAAGAATTGCGAAACGGAAGGCGAAGATGGATCATATTCGTAATGAAAGAGCGAGTGCACCCTCCCGCTGAAGCCCAATAATTATCAAGTCTGAGATTAAAATTCCATGCCGGCAAAGCTCACTTAGATATCACCCAGTCTGTGTTTTACGTCATGACATTTTACCACCAGAACTGTGACAGACTCTGTTTTTCACCGTCTTTGAACCTTCCTTTATTTCTCTTTCTCTACCCTTCCATCTCAGTCTCAGTCCATCTAGTCTGTGTCCTTTCCTCTTCAACTCACGACACGCACTTCATATCATTTTAAATTTTGGCCCTTTTCCCATTTTAGATACGTTATCTGCCATTAATCTGAATATAGATTTTTGTTTTCGTTGAGGTATTACACGTTCGTCTGCGTGACATACCGGTACAGTAGTCATGTAACGGAGAGACTGAAGTACAACAGAGAGTCTAACACTGGCGTTATAGTTTGTTGTATATGTCGCACATTAGTTTTTATACATGTTCAGTTTGTGGTTTGGCGTCATTCGCTTAGAAAGTTGTCGTTCGGGCTGCCGACACTGAATGTTTTGGCGACTGTGCATATCAGGAAGGTGGGAGGGAGTAGGAACGAGGAGTGGGTGGCGTACGATATTGCCATAGTGGAAAGAGAAGCCTCGGGTGTGTGAGATTAGTGCCATCCATCATTCATACAGTCATTCTGGGCCGCAGAGTATTACAGACTCCGACGGCACGCGAAAACCTCATTCACAGCCATGCACAAAGTCCCCTTGGTTCCGTGGACTCGCCCTGCGCTTTTAAGACCTGCTTGGGCTGCCATCACACCGTGCCTGACCCACATAGGATGCATGACTATTCGGCTGTTTGGTGGTCGTCCTGTTGCGTGTCGTGTTGCCGGTTGTTTTGCCATCGCAGGTCCCTTGTGTTTATGCTTTTACAAGTCTGCTTTGAAGTTTTTTACCCCTCCTCGCACGTCTGAGAATATAGATATTGTGTTCGCTTCGTATGTTAGTCCGGACTCACTTCGCTTTTGCTCATAGTTTCTCGATTTTTTATCGTTGCTATAAAATGAAACCTGGTGCATCCCGTCTCGTCCAGGTCTACCATTCGCCTCTTACGTTCCTTTGCTCCCTTATCCTTTCGTGGGATCGCGTGCAGCCTTCTCCTTCTCCTCCCGCTTCCTTACCCTACTGCCTCAACCCTGACCTTATCTCTCTTGCTGACCGGTGCTTCATGTCCAACTTGTTTTTCTAGCTACTCCTTCCTTCCTTCCTTTTCTTACCGTCAGGCTGAAGTGCTTTCTTCTTAACACATCCATGATTGTATTTTCCCCAAGTATTTGTGTATTTTTAATCTTGTGTTTCCTTAGTGCTCATGTTCCCATTTTTCTCACAATTCTTATTAGTTACTTCAAAATACACACAAGTTTAGAGTTAACCGTAATTTGGTGCCCAAGTCTTAACTAAAGACATAAAGAATGCTGAAGTACAATTTTTACAGTAACTTGATACCCTTTAGTCGTCATATATTGGAGGCCCTTACAGTGCTGCTCATCAACTTCAGTTGGTTGGAAGCTCAATTTTCTCTGCTGGTGAAAGTGTGTCCGAAATGCAGCAATCCTTCTTCCTCTGACCCATTGTCACATGCCACTATGCCTTGTAATTTTAACGTTGCTTTCACCAGCGGACCTTCAAATCTTCAGACTTGCTCCTGTTCTCTCTTTCCTTTGACTTACTCACACTCACAATTATTTAATTCCTTTTCGTGCTTGGTTTGGTTTTCACACATATTTGGCACCTCGGACACACAGTTTGATATTCTCCTTTTCCTTTTTGTCTAACACATTCATCTACTGGGCCATATTTGCACCCACCTCATCTTACCTTGACGTTGCCTTCATGTAAGACACATTGCCGGCAGTCTGTCAAGATGCGTGGTCACATCGCTACTGTAGACTCTATTGTACATCTCTCCTCAATATGCCGATTATTTTCCCACACAACATGGTTCACTGTAATATCCATACAAGGCTCCCATCCTTCCCACAGTACCTCCCCCCCCCACACACACACACAGTCTGTGTGTGTGTGTGTGTGTCTATATTTTGTATGTCTATCTGTATCTAAATGTCTATTTTCTGTCTGTGTCTGTCTCCATAACCCAAGCACGTACTTTGCCTTGATGTAGCCACTGACACTTCACACACTTTTACATCAGAACCTCCCTATACATCATCGCTGGGGTTTGGGCTAACCCTGCCTTAAATGTACGGCCCTTCTCACACCCAGTCCTCACCACTTTTGCTTTTTTTTTTTTGCATCGTCGTATGTATCCTGTATATAGGAACACTGCGATTTTAAGGCAATAGGTGAAGTTTTTGAGACTACTAACAGTTCCTAATGATAACCTGAATTGTAAGAGGTGACTGCAGTAACTTTTGGATATTTGAGTGAATAGTTCTTTGTTACGAAATATACTAGGGTGCCGCATGAAGAGTTTTCTGAAGTACCTTATGATGCAAAAGTATTCACCAATAATCCAAAGCCTCATATAGTATAGATGGTGAGATAAGACGCAATCTTCCGAGCTCCTGGAGGATTACTTGGCTTCTCTAATTGCAAGTTTAGTCAGAATTTTTACAGGGCTGATACCCCGAGAAGCCCCGCTGAAACGAGCTGCCTGGGGACATAAATGTTCATTATAGAAGTTTGAGTACACAGTTGCGGAGTCCTGGGAATTTTTGGTGAAGTTCTCTCATTTTGCAAGCATTGTAAAAAGTGGGGGGAAATAACGCCCACTCCTGTGGATGGTTCTCCAGTTTTGTTTCTTAATACATTGCTTTTTTATATATCATGAGGAAAATGCATTTTTATGAAAATCTAGGAAAGATCCCACGCATGTAATTTAGTTTATTATTTCTCAGTAAACTCTAGCCTAATATCACAGTAATAGCCTTGAAAGTTTGCGGAAAGCTGTAACTTTTGAGATATTAATTAAACTGCCTAATCAGTTTTGCACGCAGACAGCACCAAAATGACGCCTAAGCTGAGCTTAAAGGTGATTTGGTCCCAAGGTCAATCCGTCACTAGTCTTTTCGTCTTTACTAACCTAACCAGTTTAACTTGACCTAACCTAACCTAACATAAACTTAACCTGTTGTGAACTAACCAGGACGACTTGAAAACGAATTAATTTTGGGCTCAAATCGACCTGCTGCTCTCTGTATGGCGCACTGCCATTGTAAACAAGCCTTATCTTACTGACCATAGTATCATATAAGTTATTTCCGTGGAATTTCGAAATAATTGAACCAAGTCCCTGTAATAGAATTTTCAGCGCTTATTAATGGGACTCCTTGACTTTGTCCCGCATGTTCATCTCCTAAGAGTTAGGTATCAGAGTGCACGATTTAGGATGAGGTGCGGCAGGAAGACTATTACAGTTGAGTTGGGATTAAGGATGAGGTGCGGCAGGAACATTATTGCAATTGACATTTGTTAAAGATGGGGGTGCGGCAGGAAGATTATTGCAGTTGAGATAGGATTAAGGATGAGGTGAGGCAGGAACATTATTACAGTCGAAATAGGATTAAGGACGACCTGTGGCTGGGAGATTATAACGGTTTAAGGTAGTGTTAGTTAGCATTGAAAGTGAGGTTAGATGCAGGGCTAAGTAGAATGGAGCATAGTGAAGGATAGCAGTACTGTTTAGGCAGATTACAGTGTGACAGTGAGCTAAGTCGCTGGATTCGGGTGTGAGGCAGAAATGGTGGCAGGGTGTGATGTAAGTTTCAGCTAGGTCCTTGAAGCAGATTGTACTGTAGGATAGCTTTCCCATGGAGGAACAAAAACACTTCACCTAACTCCTGATTTGCTTTCCGTCACATACCGGTTTGTATTCGGTGGTTGATACCACTGCTGCTGCCGTGAATGTTTTGAGAAGCAATTTACCTCCTTAACTGTCATCTTTTAATTGAGACTCATGGATTGCATTTGGTATGTTGATACGGGGAATCCTATGAAGTACTGGCGCTATAGTTTGGATACAGGATTAACAGTCTCTTGCGACCATATTTCATCCAATACCGTATTAGCACATATTGTGTAATTTCAGTATTAGTAAATTGTATCAGCTGTAACCACAAGATTAAGCTGTTTGTAAAAGCTATGCCTTGTGACTGGCTGTATAAGTAAAAGCGTTTATAAATGTGGTATATATACTCCTCATGGCTTACGATGTTGCTAACAGATGATGTGGTCTGATTTACGTACGGCAATTTAGTTTTCGTGTGAGACACATTTTAAGTGGCATTTGATATTTTTACCCATTCCCGAGCAGGCCTAAGGTAGAGTGGTGAAGGAACCCGAAATGGAGAAGTCTCTCTCCCTAATGGTATGGGCCCACTTCCATTATCAACACCGTCATTCCTATAGGCCAGTGTTTGTAAACATTTTTAAGGGGAGGAGGATAAAGGCACCTTTTTTTTTTCTTTTTTTTATTTTATTTTTTTTTTTTTTAACCGCCTTTCATGATTTTTTTTTTCAATATCGCCTTTCATGATTTTTTTTTTTTTTTCGATATCGCCTTTCATGATTTTTACCATTCGGCCTATGTCCCATTGATTTGCGAGACAGAATTCTACATTCATGTTGTTCAAAAATAATAAATTCCTGTAATGAAACATTTGGTATATATGAACAGTGTTTCGAAATATGTATAAAACAGCACAGAACAATTAAAGAGATGAGAAATGGTGTGGTAGCTGAGTAAGGACAAGGGGCAAGAGTGTGAGGGAGTGTCAGAAAGTGTGAGTGAAGGAGTGTCGGTGTGAGGGGACCGTCTTGCCTTGTATGCACCTTCCACCATTAGCCAGACGTTAATGATGACTGTGATGGATGACCTTCTTTCCTCCTCCTCGTCATGTTCCTTCCTTCTCACTCCAGTTTTTCTTTTCCAAGTCTTCATTTCTCTTACCCCATACATTTCATCATTCCATAGATATTCAGTATCAATACTTCATTTCACTTCCTTCTATTCCCTTCCCGTACCATATCTTCGTCGCCGTCCCTATCTCTTCTAGCTCTTTTTTTTTGGTATTTGGATTTACGACTTTAACCCCACCTCATCTCTCCGCTTCTGTCTCTACAAAGTCAGGAATTGAATAATCTGAGATACAAAACACCCCATTTAAGACACTAGTTGTGTTTTGCTGTGGTCATTGTACTTTAAATCGGCAGAAATTATTGTGCTTTTGTAGCGTATTTCGTTTATCTTAATGGCAGAACAAGCCGTTTCTTTGGCTGCACATCCTTCCATAGCGTCATATTCTAGTGTTAATCTATTATTACAAGTCAGAGTTCAAGATGGAGAGATGGCAGTTTTAGACAAAGTTGGAATGAAAAATGTATGGTTTTAAATACTCTTAAGACAAAATGGGTAAGATAATTGAATTTTTATTAACATTTCCTCTTACTACCTGCCTTTCTTATAATACACTATCCATCTACTCTTTCCGTACTTTTTCCCAGTTCCCTCTTCCATTTCTAGTAACTTTCCCATTGCTCTGTTTCCCCATATTTCTGTTCTCGTTCTTTCATTCTCCTTGCCTCCCCTTCCTTTTCTCATTTCCCTCTTCCTATATCTCTGCCAATTCCTGCCATTTTTTTTCCACATTATGCTCCCTCTTTCACCTTCCTGTTCTCTCGGTTGCCCCTTGTTTTCGCGGTTTCCCCTGTCCATCTGTTGTTTTTCCTACTTCACCTTACTTCTCCTAGTGGTTTCCCTGGCTTCCCTTCTTTCCTGTCATTCTGAAACGGGTGACCCCCATAACCCCCCTTTTGACTGGAGTGATATTGGACTAGCAGGATTTGTGGCCATCTGAAGAACCCTCCATACAGCCGTCTACAGGGATGACACGAATTAACCCCGTTGAATGAAAGCTTATATTCATTTATTCTTGCTTTCTCCTGGTGATATTGTTCAATATGGGAAGACATATACTAGTGAAGGGATTAATAAAGGCTAAATACAGTCTTACCAGTTTCAGAATTCTGAACTGAAAAGAGCAAGAACACACGAGGAAGACGTCATTAGACTGAAGGAATTAATCACTTAAGAAATTAGCTTCTCATCTGCCGCCTTGGCGATTTAAATAACACTTTCAGTACTGTGGGGTGTCGTTGAAATTTATTCGTTATACGTCCAGGCGATATTACTCAGCGAGAATGAGTATACGCCCAGGCGATATTACTCGACCTGGATAACTGAGATGAACTATTAGTAACCCTCTCAATACGCTGACGTTTAATTTTATTTCTGCTAGCGTTAAGCACTTTTATTCAGCTTAAGAAAAACTTTGTTACTGAAGATGAAGGAAGGTCAGAATAAAATCACCTGGTAACGGGAAGACTAACATTCAAACTAGTTCATTGTACTGAAGGGATTAACGAGACTCAGAATATAGACAAAGATCTTAATCCCACTGTCTCGTCTCCTCGTATCTAAAGAATATATATTTATATATATATATATATTCACACACACATACATACATACTGTACATATATACATGGTGGATGATGCATGAACTGAATTTAGAGGAAAAATATGGGGATATTATAAAAGTAATTCTTGACTGGTACAGACATTCGGTTCTTTCTGCGAAAATTAAGTGAGGAATTTTCTCAGGGTGAGTGGGAGCTTTTAAAATTATAGTCGTCGAACAGCTCATTAGGCTCAGCGCCCCCAACGTCGCCCCCTTCTGAGACGCTTTGTGGCCCACAACCCATTCATCCCCTCAGCCTCCCTCAACTCATAATTGGATTACTACTCCATTAAAAGTTGATCCAATAACTAGGACCGCTGGGGCCGAGGTAAACAAGCGAGGTAAAAGCATCTGGGTCCTTGACGAGCTCTGGCAGGGATAAATGACCTCCGGGCTAGACGGCTTGCGATGGGAATAACATGTGTTTAGGTAAGTGTCCGAGCTAGTAAGTAAAGGTGAAGATGACTAAGGGAACCAGGGGGAGTATAACTATTGTGATTATGGTCGGCAGTATAGTAATGTGTCTTTGCAAAATTTGACTTTTCATGCACTTCATGTCATGAAAACATATCGGTAAAAAGCATTTCTAACCTTGAATCTTTCCTAAGTTTTCAGCTTTGATGGTAATACGTATAGTAGAGTATACAGGTTTAGATGGTTTGCGCATTTTATGATGATGCCAAATGAATGTGTTTTGTGTTACTCGTCCCCTCTTGAAACCGAACCTTAGAAGGGGTGACTATTTCACTGAATACGTTTTTAATACATTCGCTTTGATACCGGAAGGCCGTGCATAACAACAGTAAATTGAGTGTGAGGTTAAGCTTACTACTCCACATCAACATTATATCCTCAGAGACAGTGATTAGTTTGGGAATTCTAGTTTCTGTTTATATAATAATGATGATGATGATAAAATAAAGAAAATAATAATAATAATAATAATAATAATAATAGTAGTAGTAGTAGTAGTAGTAGCAGTAGCAATAGTAGTAGTAGTAGTAGTAAATAATAATAATAATAATAATTTTATAAGTGTACTTTACATAGTATAGTCATATGGGGAGTGGCTGTAACAGGGTGATGATAAAGGTATATGTGAGTTTGAGGGTGGAAGGAGGCGTAGTAGGTCGAGGAGGTGGATATGGTAAACAAGTGTGTCAGAAAGAGAGGTATGGAGGGGTGATGAGACAAGAGAATTGCCAGGGGCTCGAGGAAGTATGATGAATTATGTGAGGAGGAGCACCCCCTTTTAACTGGATAGGTTGAATCCACTCTCATCTGTGAGGTAAAGCAAAGTGCATCTATCAAGGTAGTAAAGATTCTGAGGGCTGGAATGGTGAGTGAGTGCCCCATTTAACCCGACGTACACCCCAGGAAAGTTCCGCCTTATACATCTGCCTGCCAGTTCGGACGTTTACGTGTGAGACAATCACTAGTGAAGTAGTAGCCAGACACTCAAATGTCTGGTATCACTGTGTGGTAGGGGAGAGATTAAGGGAGGAGAAAGGCTGGGGGAGCTGATAGTTCCTACTCCTCTCTCTTCCATCCCCATCCTTCTCGCACACTTACCAGATAGATGAATGTTGGCTGCTGCTTCACTACCTCTTGTCTCACATTTACTATTTCTGGTGAGCTAGTGTATAACGCGAACTTTCCTCTGATTAATTCTCCGTGTGTAGTGTTTTTCTCTCTCTGCTTTCTTTGCCGTGCATAACCTCATCCATGGATGGGAAGAACTTGGGCTGTTGTTGTTGTTGTTGTTGTTATTATTATTATTATTATTATTTTATAATAATAATAATAATTATTATTATTATTATCGTTGTTGTTGTTTTTGTTGTTGTTGGTGATGATGATGAGGATGTAGTTTTACTATTTACCCCATTGATGGTCATAAAGTACTGTATATATACTGTGAAATATGGCGCCAGGGTAATGTTGGCTGTATTTACTCCTTAACTTGTATCTATATATGATGGTTCGTTATTTACCATTGGATTCGTACGAGTGTTCTGACCTGTGATGCTAAGCATCCGAATACGAGACGGGAAAGGAAAGGGACGCGTATATTATTACTCTCTTGTGCCGTCTGGTGAGTGCATATGCACCTGGCGGTTACACAAGTACGGAAAAACAATTATGAAATACTTGAAGTAGTGTTAAAATATAGGCCAAGGAGTTAAACTATTGTGATGGGTTTGATAGGACGATTTGGTACAGTATAGTCAGTGAATGATGCAATTAACCATTTTCATTTAATTGATGAAAATGATTTATTTCGGTTGTGAAGGAAATGATAGGAAGGAAAGTTGTGTTTATGCAGTTTGTATGATAAGACTACTTCAGTACACGATACATAGTATAAATTTGAATTAGCTGTGAAGAAAGATTAGTCATGTGCCAGTTAAGTATGTTTTGATGTGATAGTGACAGTGACAGAGCTGAGAGAGGAGGATGCTGATCATGACTGATCCCGCGACATGAAACTTAGAGGAACGTGGAATTAAAGAAAAAAAAAAAATGTTTGACGGCAGCCTCTAGCAAGAAATAAATATTGGCAGTAGAAAGATTCAAGAAAGTGTTAACTTATGATCATCAGCGATAAGTAGGAGGCTGAGCTAGTGTCAGAGTTGAGAATAAATGGGTAAATAGGAGCAGTGAAAGCTGATGTTTGCTAAGAGAGAGAGAGAGAGAGAGAGAGAGAGAGATTGATGAATTTGAATGGGAGTACAATGCTGGGAGCGCATAAGGTTGGAATGTGGTTCCTTTGCATTTATCAGTGGTGACACTGAAGAAGGCTGTGGAGGGAAAAAGTGGGCGGGCAGCAGACACTGATGAAGTTTTTTTTTTTTTTTTCCCAGAAGTGATAGTGTAAGGAAGGACTGGACTTAGATGTTTGTTGCAAATTGCCAGAAAACATTGATTTTTTATAATATTCATTGGGTTTTTTTTTTCTGTGTAATAATGTAAACGTTTCTGTGTAGTAATGTAAACGTGACTGACTCAAGTGACTGCAGAAACTTAAGTAGAATATGTTTGTTCATTGTTGTTGGGAAATAGTATTAAGGAAGTGATTGGTTTTTGTTTTGCATGTGTGCGCCCACCATTGCCAGGGAATACAAGCCACCCTGAGATTACGTGGAACTGCAGCAATGGTTTGAAATGCAAATACTGTCTGTCTTGATAGTTTTCAGTTTGCTACTTGCTGGTAAGGACACGGAATCTGGGCCGAAACACACTAACTTGTAATAAGGTGAAAACTTACGGTTGCATCGAGCACGAGACCACTTTGATATAACTGTCGACACTGGGGCTTCAGATGGAATACAACATGCTCTGGCTCATCCATCATGCTCAAAGTTTACCCATGAGCTGGCTTGAATTCTACATAATTTGCCTCTCGTGTTCACTTGCCTTTTAATCAGTCACATTGGCTGTTGGTATCATCGTGGTTGTATGCATGAAAGGAAGGCACGTGGTGCATTACCCCACCCACGTTCATGACAGAAATTGTCGTAGTGCACAGTTTCTGACGCACTTTATTTATTTATTTACTGAGCGTGAAGAAACAACTATCAATATTAACATTTGCCTCACCTGCCATAGACAAGTGCACTAACAGACGAACAATATTTGTACAAGCTTTCCCACTGCACACAAGATTGCACACTTAATTAGATTCTTGGTTTGACGGTGCGGGTGTTCCTCTCCCTCTCTCGCTTCGTTAGCTTCTTCCCCACTCGCTTTTATCTCTGTGTCCTGCATGATGGGGCAGGTCTTTGTGTTGCCACCCACCTGTCCCTGCATTGATGCACACTTTTTCATGGCAGCATAATGTCTCACTGCATTTACACAGATTCATTGTGTACATGTAATTAATACTGATTTTTAAAATGATTGATTTAAGTTGTTCATAGATAACCAGTGTCAGATTAGTGTACATTATTTGATTTACATCGCAAAGTTTGTGCAGTTAGTAGCCTATGGTATGAGTGGTTTGAAGTCTGTGGAGGGGGGGGAGGAGCTTCTAGTCCATGCCAATAACTGGAATCTGCTTGAACCATTTATTGTCCATTTGGAGTGCATGACGAACCATTGAGAGGGACGGATTTGTAGTGGCAGGGAAAGGATGCAGGGGGTAGAGGAGAAGCACTGCTGTATCTTGGCAGCTATCTGGTGCTAAGAAAAGGGAGGGAGTGTTACACAGCTTGTTCGACTTGTCTTATAAAATTTCCCTTATTTCTATATGTGTTATTTTTCTGTAAAGGTTAACAGATGCATTCGTATCTTTTTCTCTTCGTGAATCACTATTTCGTAGTGGAGGCACTGCCCCTTTACTTAATGAGAGTGGACCCAACTTTATTTCTCGTCCTCTCTCATATCTAACCTGAGTGGACTGGTATTCGCGTGAGTGATCAAGAGAGGATAGAGGCAGTGGGAGGAAGGGGGAGTGCCAGTGAGTGCCATGGAGTGTGATCGGAGGGGTGCCACGTAGTGGCAGATTTAATATATGCACCCTTGTTCCTGCGTCCACATGCATTAGTTGAACCGGACTAGGCTGCTTCTCCCTCTGTGCCCGCTCTTCACACCCACCTCTACCTCCCTCCCTTCAGATGGTTCAGTTTAAGTGTTTGCATGTGATGTAGGGTTTAAAGAGGGTTTCTTTAATTTCTCAGCTACCTGGTATGGAAGCTTATTGGGGATATGTAGTGCTTTTCTCGTTTTTCTCCTATTTATTTTGAATTACATTTCCAGGTCTCATAACGTCTGTTAATAGTTTTCTTATTTCTCTTGCACAACACCCTACTGTTACTTAGCATAGTGGCCATCCATCCGGAAATCCTCGTCAGCTACACGAGATTATCTCCATCATAATCTTTCTCATCCTTGCACTGCCCTCGCCTGACTGCATGCTCCCCTTGCTCTGCACCTTATTCATGAAGTCTTGCTCATGCTAATATGAGCACTGGCACTCTTAATTTGCAGCTCCTTGAATACAGTACATAGTAATATTGTGACCACGTAGTTATCTTCTTTGTTATTAATGCAGTAATAATGTTGCAAACATTTTGATTGTAAATTATCCCTATTTGTTTTATGAGTTTGGAGCCTTGGTGGGCAGAGTCTTGTAATTGGTTTGGCTGATATTAAGATTACCATTACATGATCTGATGATGTTACAGGTCTAACAACTCATCAAAATGGTTGTTTGCTCTTTCTAAACGTTGTACCAAGGCTTCCAGAGTTTCTCCATTCACTTACTCATCTGTTGTAGTCTCTTGTTAATGAATATCTTCTCATTTGTGTGCAACTGTTTAATTAAATAGGTGTTTTTGCAGTTAAACACAACTGTATGAAAGTATGTGCCATCATCCCCTCCTCTCCTCATCTTATCCGGACACCACCAGTCTACGAGTAGGTGTTGGTGCCCGGGTGGGTGCTGGTAGGAAAAGCCATTGTAGTAGCAGACGTAGCAGCATCAGCAGCATCATTTGCAGTAGTAGCAGCAGCAGGAGCCACAGTCAAAGCAACAACACCTATCACAACAGCAGCAGCAGCAGCTGCCTCTGCAGCACCACGACCAGCAGCAGCAGCTGCAACCTTTGCAACAGCATCTAAAACAAGAGCAGCATCAGTAACCATAGCCACTACAAGAGTAGGTGCAGCAGCTACACTGCTGCAGTAGTAGCAGTTGCTGCTGTTGCCACCTCTTCAGCAGCAAGAACAGAAGCAACAACAGTGGCCTATAGAGCAGCAGCAGCAGAATAAACAGATCATGCTGCAGAAGTAACCTCCCAGAAGCATTAGCGTCATCCACAGAAGCTACATCCATTGTAGTAGCAGATCCAGAAACTGCAGCCATTGATGTGCAGACCTCAGCTACAGCAACAGTATCTGCAACAAGAACACAAGGAATAGCCACAGTCCCAGCACCATTAGCCAAAACCATAGCACAAGTAGCCACAGCCAAAGTAGCAGCACCAATCACACCAGCACCAGCCGCAGTACCAGCAGCACTGCCTCTGGAGTAGCACGATTATTAGCAGAAACAGCATCTAAACCAGCAGCAGCAGCAGTAAACATAACCATTAGAACAGTAGGTGCAACAGCCACATACCACTTCATGCAGCAGCAATCACCACTGCTGCAGCAACAGCAGCTACTTCTGCCACCACCTCTGCAGCATCATGAACAGCAGCAACAGTGCAGCTGCTACTGCAGCACCAACAATAAAGGCTCAGCAACAGCAACTGCCTTTTTGACAGCAGCACATGCAGCAGCAGCTGCCCCTGCAGCAACAGCCAGTTCCCCTTCCCCTGCATCAGCAGCATCCCCCGTTCTGCAACAGCAGCATCCCCCACCCCTGCAGCAGTAGCATCAGCATCCCCCAACCCTCCAGCTGCAGCAGCACCCCCACCCATGCTTCAGCAGCAGCACCCCCACCCATGCAGCAGCAGCAACACTCCCCATCCCTGCAGCAGCAGCACCCCCCACCCCTATGGCAGCATCAGTACCCCACACACCTGTGGCAGTGGCAGCACGCCCTGCCCTTACACTAGCAGCAGCATCCCCCACCCTTGCTGCTGCAGCAGCAGCATCACCCACCACCCCTGCAGCAGCATCAGTACCCAACACCCCTGCAGCAGCATCAGTACCCAACACCCCTGCAGCAGCAGCAGCACCCACTACCCCTACAACTGGAGCACCAGCTGCCCCCTCAGCAGCAGGAAACCCCGCCCTTGTAGCAGCAAGTACCCCAGCAACAGCACCCCACATCTCAGCAGCAGCAGCACCTGCTGACCCAACTGCACCCACTGTCCCTGCATCAGCACCTGACACCCCTGAAGCAGCAGTAGGACCCCCTGCCCCTGCAGCAGCACCATGATCTCCTGCCCCCGTAGTAGCACCCTGACCTTGCAGCAGCACCACCCGACGTCCCTGCAACAGCAGCACTCTCCGCTCCTACTGCAACAGCAGCAGCACCACCACCTGCCCTTGCAGCAGCACCAGACCCCCCACCCCTGCAGCAGTAGCAGCATTCCCCTTCCCTGCGGCAGCACTCTCCACCCCTTCAGCGGCACCCCCCACCCCTGCAACAGCTGCAGCACCCCCAACCAGCACCACCACCTGCCCTTGCAGCAGCACCCCCACCTGCCCTTGCAGCAGCACCCCCAACCAGCACCACCACCTACCCTTGCAGCAGCACCGGCCCCCCACCCCTGCAGCAGTAGCAGCATTCCCCGCCCCTGCGGCAGCACTCTCCACCCCTTCAGCGGCACCCCCCACCCCTGCAACAACTGCAGCACCCCCAACCCTGCAACAGCAGCAGCATCCCCACCATTACAACAGCAGCAGCACCTCTCCCTGCAATAGCAGCAACACCTGCACATGAAGCACCCACCACCCCTCCAGCAGCAGCACCCCCTGCCCCTGCAGAAGCAGCAGCATGCTCCGTCCCTACAACAGCAGCAGCACCATCATCCCCGCAGCACCAGTAGAACTTTCCACCCCTTCAGCAACAGCAGAACCCCTAACCCCTGTAGCACCAGCGTTTTCCGCACCTGCAGCAGCAGCACCCTCCACCTCTGCAGCAGTACTCCCTCACCCCCTTAGCAGCAACAGCACTCCCCGCCTCTGTATCTGCAGCAGCACCCCTCCGTCCCTGTAGCTGCAGCAGTAGCACCCCCCGCCCCTGTAGCTGCAGCAGTAGCACCCCCCGCCTCTGTAGCTTCAACAGTAGCACCCCAAACCTCTGCAGCAGCAGCACCCCTGACCTCTGCAGCAGCACCCCCTACCTATCCAGTAGCAGCAGCAGCACCAGCAGCACCCCCTGCCCCTGCACAATCAGCATCTCCTGTCCCTGCACCAGCAGCACCCCCCCAGCCCTGCACCAGCAGCACCCCCCCCCAGCCCTGCACCAGCAGCACCCCCCCAAGCCCTGCACCAGCAACTATAGCGGTACCCCCCACCCCTGCAGCAGTAGCATAAGCATCACCCAACCCTCCAGCTGCAGCAGAACCCTTACCCCTGCAGCAGCAGCAACAACACTTCCCATCTCTGCAGCAGCAGCAACAACACTCCTTATCCCTGCAGCAGCAGCACCCCCACCCTCACGGCAGCAGCAGTACCCCCCACCCCTGTGGCAGTGGCAGCACTCCCTGCCCTTACACCAGTAGCAGCAGCATCCCCCACCCTTGCTGCAGCAGCAGCAGCACCCACCGCTCATGCAGCAGCAGCAGCAGCAGCAGACAACACCCCTGCAATTGCAGCACCCACTGCCCCTTCAGCAGCAGGAACCCTCGCCCTTATAGCAGCAAGTACCCCAGCAACAGCACCCCACATCTCTGCATCAGCAGCACCAGCCGCCCTATCTGCAACTGCTGTCCCTGCAGCACTAGCACCACCCACTACCCCTGCATCAGCACCTGACACCCCTGAAACAGCAGCAGGAATCCTCGCCCTTATAGCAGCAAGTACCCCAGCAACAGCACCCCACATCTCTGCATCAGCAGCACCCGCCGCCCTATCTGCAACTGCTGTCCCTGCAGCACTAGCACCACCCACTACCCCTGCATCAGCACCTGACACCCCTGAAACAGCAGCAGGAACCCTCGCCCTTATAGCAGCAAGTACCCCAGCAACAGCACCCCACATCTCTGCATCAGCAGCACCCGCCGCCCTATCTGCAACTGCTGTCCCTGCAGCACTAGCACCACCCACTACCCCTGCATCAGCCCCAGACACCCCTGAAACAGCAACAGGATCCCCTGCCCCCCACAGTAGCACCCCCTGCCCCTGCAGCAGCAGCACCCATCTCTGCAACAGCAGCACCCCCCGCCCCTACTGCAACAGCAGCACCCCCACCCTGGTGACGGCGGCAGCACCACTACCACCACCTGCCCCTGCAGCCGCACCAGACCCCCCCCCCCCACCTCTGCAGCAGTAGCAGCTCTCCCCGCCCCTGTGGCAGCACTTTCCACCCCTGCAACAGCAGCAGCAGCATCCACCACCCCTGCAACAGCAGCAGCACTCCCCACTCTTGCAACAGCAGCAGCACCCTCACCCCTACAATAGCAGAGCAGCACCCCACCCTTGCAACAGCAGAGCAGAACCCCCACCCTTGCAACAGCAGAGCTGCACCCTCACCCCTGCAATAACAGCAGGAACCCCCCCCCCTGCAACAGCAGGAACCCCTCCCCTGCAGCACCCACCACCCCTGCAGCAGCACCTGCCACCCCTGCAGCAGCAGCAGCACCCGCCGCCCCTGGAGCAGCAGCAGCATGCTCCGTCCCTGCAGGAGCAGTAGCAAGCTCCGTCCCTGCAGCAGCATCCCCCTACCCCTGCAATAGCAGCAGCACCCCCCCTACCCCTGCAGTAGCAGCAGCACCCCCCTACCCCTGCAATAGCAGCAGCACCCCCCTACCCCTGCAATAGCAGCAGCACCCCCCCTACCCCTGCAATAGCAGCAGCACCCCCCTACCCCTGCAATAGCAGCAGCACCCCCCTACCCCTGCAATAGCAGCAGCAACCCCCCTACCCTTGCAGTAGCAGCAAAAAAACCCCTATACCTGCAGTAGCAGCAGCACCTGCCACTTTTGCAGTGGCAGCACCCTTCACTCCTGCAGTAGCAGCACCTGCCACCCCTGCAGTAGCAGCAGCAGCACCTGCCACCCCTGCAGTAGCAGTAGCAGCACCTGCCACCCCTGCAGTAGCAGTAGCAGCACCTGCCACCCCTGCAGCAGCAGCAGCAGCTCTTGCCACCCCTGCTCATGCAGCAGCAACACCCACTGCCCCTGCAGCACCAGCAGCAACACCTAACTCTCTCTTGCAGCAGCAGCAACAGCACCTTCGCCCCTGGAGCAAGATCCACCACTCCAGCAGCACTCGCTCCCCCTACAGCAACTAGCCCTATACCTGTAGCAGCACCAGTAACCCCTGCCTTTAGTAGAATAACAGCACCCGCTGCCCGTGTATCCGTAGCAGCACCCTCCGTCCCAGCAGCAGCAGCAGCACCTACTGTCTCAATAGCAGAAGCACCCCTGCCTCTGCAACAGCAGCACAATCTGCCACCCTTGCAACAGCACCAGCATCTAACGTCCCTGCAGCAGCATCTCTTGCTCCTGCTGCAGCAGCAACCCCCGCCCCTGCAACAGCAGCAGCACCCCCTGCCCTTGCAGAAGCAGCACCTGGCACCCCTGCAGCAGCATTGGGCATCCCTGCAGCAGCAGCAGGAACACCCGGCACCCCTGCAGCAGCAATGGGCATCCCTGCAGCAGCAGGAGCACCTGGCACCCTTGCAGCAGCACCTGGCACCCCTCCAGCAGCACCTGGCACCCCTCCAGCAACGCAGCAGCACCCCTCATCCCTGCAGCAACGCAGCAGCACCCCCCATTCCCTGTAGCAGCAGCAACCCCCACCCCAGCAGCAGTGCCCATTGCCCTTTCAGCAAGAGCAGCATCCACTGTGGTGGTGGGTGCTGCTGCTGGTGCAGGGGCGCAGGGGAGCTGCTGCTGCAGAGGCGTGGGGTGCTGTTGCAGGGGTGGGGGTGTTGCTGCTGCTCCTGCAGGGGCTGGGGGTGCTGCTGCTGCTGCCAGGACTGGGGTTGCTACTGGAGGGGTGGGGGTGCTGCTGCTGCAGGAATGGAGGATGCTACTAATGCTGCAAAGGCAGGGTGTGCTGTTGAAAGAGGGGAGTGCTGTTGAGGCTGTCAGGGTATATGGTGCAGCTGCTGCTGGAGGAGCACAGTCTGCCTTTGTAGCAGCACCAGCACTCCCCACCCCTACAGCAGCAGCAGCAACCCCCGTTCATGCAGCATGAACGGGGGTTGCTGCCGTCATTGTGCCTTTCTAGCAATACTGACTACTGCAGGGTATTCATTGACCTGAAGGGTGCATTCGATAAGGCCAATGGAGAAGTAATGTTATATGAATTAGCTAGCTTGGGGGTAAGGGGAAGATTGCTGCACTGGATGGGGAATTATCTCTTTGGGCGGCGGGCCCAGGTGTGGACCCAAGGGACACTCTCCCGGGAAAAGCATCTAGAGCTTGGTACACCACAGGGAGGAGTCCTAAGCCCATTACTTTTCAATCTTTTAATGAACAAAGTGGCGCGTGAAAACCTGGGTTTCGGGGTCAGTGCAGTAATCTATGCCGACGACATCATGATACAGTCCAAAACTTTTGATGTTATGCAAACTGCACTGAACAGGTTCGGCAACCTGATCAAAAGTCTGGGTCTTGTAATTAACGAGAGTAAGACAAAGTTCCAATGCCGTGTGTTAGGGGAAAAACATTTAGTAATTAATGGCAAAAACATCGAGAGGGTGAGAATTTACAAGTACCTAGGTATGTATGTCGGCTACACAGCAGACTGTAAAGATGCCGAGATGACCCACATAATAACGCAATGCAAGGTACGATTGCAGCCCTTGAGATCAATGGCCTATAGTGGTGCAGGGGTGGGTGTACCAGTACTAAAAATGATGTACCTCACTACTGTCAGATCGGTATTAGAGTACGCAAGCCCAGTCCTCTCTTGCCTTGGTGAAGGAAGGCTGGAAAAATTTGAAAAAATCCAGAATGCCACAATGAGAATCATACTTAGCTGCCCAAGGAACACCATGATAGATGTCATGAGACTTGAGCTAAATTTGCAGAGTGTAAAAAATAGAATTCAGGAAGTCAATGTGGCGGCTGCAATAAGACACATGCGGACTGGGACTCCGTAACAGCATCAAAGATGTTGTTAACGGAACCAGAACCATCTGGAGGCAAGGCAAGAATGGCTATGTGAAAGAGCTTGAGAGGAACGTACTCAAATACGAGGTACAAAACTTCTGTGAGGAGATACCGCAGGCACCTAGGCCTCCACCCTGGGAAGAGGAAGAGGTAAAGGTGAGCATATCTCCACTACAGAAAAAGAAAGAATGTTATGCTGTAGGTGTGTTAAGGACACATGCACAAAACCAAATAAATAAACTCTACAATGAAAACACTGCTCACGTCTACTGCGATGGTTCGGTCAGAGAAGATGGCAGAGCAGGATGTGGGATCGTAATATTAGATAAAGCAGACAGTGCATGTGGACAGAGCGAAATAAATTTTAGAATAAGCAACAACGTGTCTTCCACTCAGGCAGAGCTATATGCAATATTATACGGCCTCAGGGAGATCACAGGAGGTGAAGGAGACTTGTGCTTCTTCGTAGACAGCCGAGGAGCACTGGAGTCCCTTAAGAGCACAGCACCTGCACTGGCAGACGTAGTCTTCCAGTGTAGAGCTGTCCTGCATCAGCTCAAGCAATCGGGTAGATTCATATCATTCACATGGATACCATCCCATGTTGGAATACCAGGTAACGAAAGAGCTGATTAACTAGCCAAGAGTGCAGCAGAAAAAGAAGACATAGATGTAGTATGCCAACTAACCTTGAAACAGATTAAAACTATAATAAGAACACAACAAGGTCAAGAGGAAAATCAGAGAATGGAGCAGCAACATTCTAGTAGTGAAACTATGTATCACTATACTAACGTTGCTTTGAGAACCCACTTCACGTATGGAAAATATAGAAATAAGTGGAAAGATTCTGTATGCACTAGACTGAGGTTAGGCTATAAATATCTGTGGCAGCTTGGAGTGGATACGCCAGATCATAAAACGTGCTGCAGACTGTGTAATGAACCCAGAGCCCACACCCTGCAACACTATGTACTTCACTGCTCAAAATTAGCGCAGTTTAGAAATCCTGCTGTAGACTCAGTGACCGAACAAGTCGTTTGGATGTTTAATAACGATAAAATAGGAAGTATACTGAATTGTAAAAACATCAAACACATACTTAAGTAGACATTGCTATATTGTGATGTAAGAGTAACTGAACAAAATATTTGAGTAGGGTGAAGAGTACATTATGCTCTTATGTAATATCTCAGAGCAGGGTGAAAATTACATTATGTTCTTATGTTAGTATGTAATATCTCGGAGTAGGGTGAAGAGTAGCTCAGCTTCCTCATCCTTTTGAGGTGATAATGTAATATATAGATATACCTGTATACGTATATGTATGTATAACTGTTTGTCTCAATAAACTGTCTAAATTCTAAAAATACACCCTCTTAGTCAGTCTTTCATTCTCCATTCTCTCCACATGTCCAAACCACCTCAGTGTATTTCTCCTAATCTTCTCGACCACATCCACGTCCACCCCACAACGTTCCTCCACTTCTTCATTCGTCAACCTGTCCCTCCATGTCACTCCACATGCTCCTCTCAAGTAACACATTTCCACTGCTCTCACTCTTGACTTGTTCCCCTCTTGCAAGGTCCACGCCTCGCTTCCATACGTCAGGGTAGGGATCACAATACTATCATGCAGGGGCTTCTTAACTTCCATACTCAACTCCCTATTTCTCATCACTGCTTTCAGTGAACCAACAACCTTCCTTCCCTGCTGTACCCTTTCATGCACTTCATCCTCCAAAGGTCCATCCTTACTCATCACACTACCCAAGTACTTGAATCCACTCACATTCTCCATATCCTCACCATCCAACCTCACTGTACATATTGTGACTTCATTCCTCTCAAACACCATAACTTTACTTTTGTTTACATTAACTTTCAGCGTCCTCCTCCTACACACTGTCCCAAATTCATTCACCAAACCTTGCAACTCCCATTCATCTTCACTCAACAATACTATATCATCAGCAAACAGCAACACTGGAATCTTCCAAATCTCACCCTCATTCATTAGAGCCACCCCTACATCCACTGCCCTACCTTGCACCTCCTTCACAACCCCATCCATGTATATATTAAACAGCCATGAAGACATCACACAACCCTGTTTCAGTCCCACATTGAGATTAAAGAACTCACTCAGCTCACCATCCACTCGCACCGTAGCCCTACCTCCTTCGTACATACTCTTCACAGCATTCAACAATTTCCTCTCCACCCCATATATTCTTAATACCTTCCACATACCTTTCCTATCTACTCTGTCATAAGCTATCTCCAAGTCCATGAAGGCAGCATACACTTTCTTTCCCTTCTCTAGATACTTCTCCACTAAACATCTTAGAACAATTATCTGATCTACACACCCTTTTCCCTTCCTAAATTCCCCTTGTTCTTCTCCAACTAGCTCCTCTGTCATATGCCTAACCCTATCAATGAGTATTCTACCATATATTTTACCAGTCACACTAAGAATGCAAATACCCCTATGGTTACCACATACTTCTCTCTCCCCTTTTCCTTTGTATAAAGGAACAATTATACCTGATTTCCAGTCCTCTGGAACCCTTCCCTCTTCCCAAGCCAATCTACACAACTTCCATATCCATTCCACAACAATCTCACCCCCATACCTCAGCATTTCACCACACACTTCATCAATCCCTGGGGCCTTTCCCATCTTGATCTTCTTCATTGCTTCCACTACTTCCGCCCTGCTGATCTCTTCTTCCCTCCTCTCATCTCTTCTTCTCCCAGCCATTCCCCAACCACTTATACTCGCATTGCTCTCATTCTCTACATTCAACAAATCCTCAAAGTGCTCCTTCCATCTCCTCAATTTCTCTCTCTTCTCCACCAACAATCTATTATTCCTATCTTTCACTCCCCTACTATATCTCCTTTCACACTGCCTTACTTTCTTTACCTCCTTCCAAAACAATTTCTTACTCTCCCTCCATTTCACACTCAGATTCCTCCCAAACTCTTCATCCACTTTCTGCTAACTCCCCTTCACCAGTCTCTTCACCTCCCTTCTCCTGCTCACATATATCTCTCTCTTCTCTCTCTCATCTTCTCCCCTACCTCTCCTCGCTAACCATTCACTATATGCCTTCTTCTTTTGTTCCACGGCTCGTTTCACCTCATCATTCCACCATGCTGTCCCTTGCACATCCTTGCATCTCCTCCTCACTCCACAAACCACCTCACACGCTGCGCCTATCTCTTCCGTGAATATCTTACTGTAGGTCTTCCACCCCTTCCATCTGCTCTAGCTCATACCTTCCCAATCTTTCTTCCACTATACTCCTATACTCAGCCATTTTCTCACTATCTTGCAAATTCTCCACTCTTCTCACAGGAGCTGTGAAAACAAGACCACGGTCCCCTGTGACAGGAACATGGCTGCCTCTACATCTACCACGCCTGCCTGCCTTTTTTTTTTTTTTTTTCTGTAGAGGGGATAACATCGGAGCGAGATTAGCGAAAAATCTGTTTGCTGTCATTATCGAGAGGTGTAGTCGGCTGATGTAAGTTGTAATTATTAGCTATAAGGATGATATACGGCGGTGTGTATCTCCAGGTGACCAAGATGTCCCTTTAAACTCGAGTAAGCAGTGCTACTTAAATCCCCCGATATTCACACCATCTATCTAGGTTTTAAGGTCGAATGTGATCCTGTACATGGGCAGGCATAGTAGGTTAACAGGATTAAAATACAATACCAGATGCAAAGACCCATGGATTAAGTATTTTTTTTTCAGTTTTTTCCCCTTCATTCTTTCCTCGTCTTTCTGCCAACGGGTGACTTTACACTCCCAATTCTGTCTTGCATTCCTTCATTCTTTCCTCTTCCTTCTGCCTGTGGGTGACTTTACACTGAGTGACAAGCCAAATGGTTTCCTGTACACCAGGAAACCATTTACTACGCTGATTGGTAACCATATAACCAAATTTTGGCGCCTGGTGGTTTAGTGGGTAATTATTGTGCTCCAGTCGGATTGAGCCGGTGAAGGTTCATATCCAAGGGATGATTGGGGTTTATTGCTCACGTAATGCCATTCAGGGATGAGTGAGGTTGGTCACTCTCATCTTAAATGTCAGGACCAACTGCCTAGCCTCGGGCTCCTACGCGCCTCATGGGGCAACGTAGGATTGGATGATGGATGGGTGGATGGATTTCAGTTTTAACCACACACTTGCAAGATGAACTGATTTTATTCATGCTTCCTTCAGATGATATTCAGCATGGGAGAGACTTTGAACTGGAGGGGTTATATCGTATCATTTATGAAGGTTCCAACATGCTTGCATGCATTGGCTTTGGTCACCTAATGGCGAATTTCCATGCGCTCGATTGCAGTAGCTCAGTAGTAGCGCTTGCTCTTCACAACCATAAAGTTGACAATTCGAGCACCCACCAGGGTAGCGTATACGAGGTCTCTCCTTGCCTTTCAGAGCTATGTGGTCCATTGGTCCTATCTGGTTGGGATTAGTCCTCTGGCAACCTCTGTGATCAGCCTCCTATCCCTGATGTCACACTCTATGACCTTGTTCCAAGCCATTTTCTGTGTCTAGTTGCCATCCTCCATCCTTTCAACATGCCCCATCATTCAATCTACCCCTTCTTATTACAGCACCGATACAATACTCTTCAGTCCTGTTCTTCCTCCATTAATCCCTTTAATACAGTACTATATGTCTGTCTCAAGTTAGATATGATGGTCTGGTGGTAGAAATAGATAGTAAAATGAGAATATAACTACATCTTTTGGATTACAGGGCACAAACTGCTCCAATGAGTAGCCTTTATTCTTGCTAATTTAAGACTGTTATTCAGCTTGGGTAAGACTTTTCAAACCGGAAGGGTCACATTACAACCATCAGGAACCTGTTCAGTAGGAAAGTAATTAAAGGTTGATAGGAGAGCTTTTGGACTGAAGGGGTTAGGGACAGGCTTCATTAAGCCATTCTTGTTACCTTTAAACTATGTTAATCAGCATAGGAGAGACTTTTCAAACTTAGAGTCCCATATGACATTCTTTAACATGTGTAGAAGAGACACTGGATAAAGCCTGATTGGAGATATAGTATATTGAACTGGAAGAACTGCATACCTTACATCCTTCATTAGCCATTGCTGCTACCTTTAAATAAGAATTATCATACTGAAGGTAATTACTAGCAGCCTTCATTAACATATTACTGTACTGTAATTAGGAGAGAGGTTTCATAAGTTGATTGGAAGTCAGGAGACAACAGGAATATACCATTACTGTTGAGGGGGATGAATTTGTGTGTAGGCTATGATATAGGAAGCATATCTCAGAATATGGATGTACAAGGTTAATCATATCTTGTATAGTACTTACACTTTCAGATTTGATAGCTTTTCCTTTTGTAATCTTTACTGAATGATGCAATCAGTTCATGATTACACGTTATATAATCTCAGACTTAATCTGTGTCATTGTAGTTGGCTCACCTTGACAAATTTTAGTCCTTCTGCTGCTTAGTTCCTGTATCTAAGTGGCAGAATAAGACAGTATTATGGTTTTGCATCCTCCCCATAGATCTTCATTGTGATTTGCATGATAATCTAGTCTTTATCTCTAGAAACAGCTCAGCATTCAAGGTGGAGAGATGCCAGGTTTTTGTCAGTTTAGGGTGGACATGTAGTCTATATGGTTTGTCTTTATTGTTTTATGTATTCATTATTATTATTATTATTATTTTTTTTTTACTGTGGATCAAATTTAGCGATTCATCTCTTCCGTTTATAAATCGGTACAACAGATAGGCTTTCAGTTCTCACAGAAGGTATGAGCACTGAGTACTGTACTGTCTTCCTGTGCAGTGTATATTTTGTCATTTGTACTCTCATTATAAGTTTCATTAAAGAATTTGTATCATATGTTTAGTTTCTGTGTCACTCAGTGTGTTAAGTTTATGTAATATATGGTTAATCGTTTAAGTCCTGCCGTTGGATAGCAGTCTAAGTTGCAGTTTTTACTTTCTCCCTTTATATAAGTAGCAACTGCTCTATATTCTTTCCATAGCACTTGTTCATGATTAGCATTAAACTGCAGGCTTGGGTATTCCAAGTAGCTCAGGAAATTTCGAGATATCTCCTCCTAAAGCGACATTAATAGGTACATGACAATTTAGTTTAGTCTGTGCATGTTGTTCAATTTCCCATTTTTTGTAACATGTAAAGAAATAAAATACAGTAGAAGTTTTAGCCGGTATCCTAATGGGGGCGCGGTGGCATGGTCAGCATGGTGCTGGTCTGGTAAGCAGGAGGACCCGGGTTCAAGTCCCGGTGTGATAGAGGTTTCTTTAAAATGTGGCTGAGGGAAGTTTGCGTAGCAGGCTTTCCTTAAAGCCACAAGGCCCCATACGTACACTTCAGCTCACATACACGAAGACACTTACACACATTACTACATACATACACACACACTACTACATACATACACACATCAAGACACACACACACACTACTACATACATACACACATCAAGACGCACACACACTACTACATACATACAGACATCAAGACGCACACACACACTACTACATACATACACACATCAAGACACACACACACACACACACACAAGACACGTACATAGCCACAGCCACCTTCACACAGTAGACACACCACACACACACAGAGGGTGGGACAGACACACCAAAGGCAGGGGACAGACACACCACAGGCAGACAGCAGACACACCACAGGCAGACAGAGAGGGACATATACAAAACACAGGGAGTGAGAGAGGAGGAGGTTTTATTAAAAAGTCCAATTTTGGTATACCTCCTGTGGCAAAATTGATATAGCCCCCCCTTTAATATTTCTTGGATATTTTCATTTAGTGCCCCCCAGGCCCCAGACCCACTCGGCTGAACCAAATTGTCTGGCGTCAGCTGGAACATGATATACCAGAGCTATGCCGGTCATGCGGGGGTTAATGGTGACAGTGTAGTAACTGTGAGGCTCCTATGACTCAGCCGAACAAAATCGTCTGTCAGCTGGAATGGAATACTAGAGTTGTCCCAAGCACCAGAGGGTTAAGAATCTTAACCCCCTGAGTGATGCTCACTCAGGGGGTTAAGATTCTTAACCCTCTGGTGCTTGGGACAACTCTAGTACCCCATTTCAGCTGACTCAGACGATTTTATTCGACTGAGTGAGTCATAGGAGCCTGACAGTGTCAATACCGTCACCATTAACCCCCTCACGACCGACATAACTCTAGCATCATGTTCCAGCTGACGCCAGACAATTTGGTTCGGCCGAGAGAGGATCCTAGGATCCTGAGAGACACTATAACATCACAAACAAAATACAAAATGCCTTCCCTCCATCTTGAACGTACTATAATTCATTTACATTAAGTAAGCTCGTATTTTCGTATTTTTGCAGCTTATTTCATGTATCTTAGTTAAAAGAAAAAAATACTACGAGCCGGTGAATAAAACCCACACTTGTAGACGAAGAATATAATTACCAAACAGTTTCGGTGGACACTGCCACCATCTTCAGTGGTCAAGATAGTGAGAGGGAGTGACATACTGACTATACAAGGGTTCCTTTTTATGCGTGTGTGTGTGAAAGGGTGGGGTAAAGGTGAGGTGGGGTGGGGTAGATTGTACGCGGGGATTAACCCACGGGGGATTTTGGGGGGGACATTACCGGACAGGTCAGGTGTAATTCCTATCTGACCTTACCTGTGTCGTAGCAGGAAGGGATGTCCCTTCCTGCTACGACACAGGTAAGGTCAGATAGGAATTACACCTGACCTGTCCGGTAATGTCTCCCCCAAAATCCCCCTTGGGTTAATCACCACTTACACTCTACCCCACCCCACCTCACCTTTACCCCACCCTTTCACACACACACACGCATAAAAAGGAACCCTTGTATAGTCAGTATGTCACTCCCTCTCACTATCTTGACCACTGAAGATGGTGGCAGTGTCCACCGAAACTGTTTGGTAATTATATTCTTCGTCTACAAGTGTAGGTTTTATTCACCGTCTTTGATTATCACGCAAGAGTGATTCATCCAGCCAATACTACGAGCTCTGTATCTTTTCATAGCCCTTCTTCGTGACTAGCATCGTATTCTAGTTATCTATAGTTACAACTGAGCATTCAAGTTGGAGGGATCACAACTTTAAGCAATTACAGTAAACAAACAAACAAAAAGCAAGTGTCGTCCTCTTGACCTCTCGTCTTCGCAGGAATGCAGCGGTGGCGCCATCTTGTGCGTGGAATGCGTGAAGTGCAGGCTCTTGAGTGGAAGGAGCATGGAGCCACGGGAGACTTAATAATATTCGCTAGTCAGCCAGTCTAGAAGCCTGGGACATTTCCCTGAAATAATAATAATAATAATAATAATAATAATAGAAATAACAACAAAACCAGTCATATACATAATTCAATATCTTAGTCACTCGATCTGTCCATTCCGCCCCTTCAGTACGAGGACGCATTTCTGTAAGCTATTTTTTCTAACATGGGAGGTTCGATACGTTTGATTGAGCCTATCCATAAGACTCCTAAAGCTGAGTAAATGCCTCTAAAAGTTGCAAAATATAAAATATAAAACGTCTGTATGATATAAAAACCTTTGTTCACCTCCGGGACTCGATCTGTGGCGCCTAGAACAAGTGCTGACGTCATGTTTACACTTTGCTACCTTTAGACGATTTCCTGGAGCTTAACGAAACCCTCTCGGGATGATGGAACAGACACAATAACCCCTTCAGACAGAGAATGACTTAGTTACTTTGTTCTAGGTAACCGGACGATTTTATTCAGCTTAGGAGATCCCCTCGTAGTGAAGGGGTTGATGGTGACTATCTAACCCCTCCAGTACGAAATTTCTCTCCAGAGTTGAAGAAAATCGTCTGGAGGAAGAAAGATGAATATGGAAAAAAGTGTTAATGTGGACAATGAGTTAGATAAGACTGGTTTGGTTAAGGTAGGGTAGGGATGGGACGGTTGTGGCAGGGTGGGGTAGCGTTGGGTCGGTTATGGCCGGGTGGGGTAAGGTTGGGTTAGTTTTGGCAGGGCGGCGTAGGATTGGGCCGGTTTTGGCAGGGTGGGGTAGGACTGGGTCGGTTTTGGCAGGGTGGGGTAGGACTGGGTCGGTTTTGGCAGGGTGGGGTAGGATTGGGTCAGTTTTGGCAGGGTGGGGAAGGGTTGGTCGGGTTTGGCAGGGTGGAGTAGGACAGGGTTGGTTTTGGCAGGGTGGGGTAGGATCTGGTCGGTTTTGACAGGGTTGGTTTTGGCAGGGTGGGGTAGGATCTGGTCGGTTTTGACAGGGTTGGTTTTGGCAGGGTGGGGTAGGATCTGGTCGGTTTTGACAGAGTGAGGTTAGATTGGGCTGATTATGCCGAGGTAGGGTAGGGATGGGTCGGTTATGGCAGGGTTGAATAGAGGTGGGTCGATTAGGGCAGGCGAGGGTAAGCATGGGTAGGTTATGGTTGCGTTGGGGAGGGTAGGATAGGTTATGGCAGGGTAGGATAGGGCTGGGTGGTGGTGGACTGGGTAGGGTAGGGCTGGGTAGGGTAGTGTAGGGCTGGGTAGGGTAGGGTAGGCTGAATCAGGGTAGTGTAGGGTACAGAAGAGTGGTGGGTATAACTGCCGTTTAGTTCCGTCATATCCAACGCCTAGTTCACACAGTTATACTACACCGTCTCATCAAATTTGGGGCGATCTTCTTTACGATTTTTGTTCTTCTCCGCTTAGTTCAGTCCTTTAGTTCATTCATGACCCTTGGCTTTCCTTTTTTTTTTTTTTTTTTAATGAGGTGGAGCGCAGGGGCACGAGGCTAGACCACCATTAGTTCAGAATATTAAAGGGTAGGCCACCAAGCTACGCCCTGGTAACGTCTACATGTCAAAAACATCTGTCCACCTCTGGGACTTGAACCGCGGAGCGCTGGACGCAGAGCTCTCGGTTTGCGGATGTCACTTTTACTCTTTGTTAGCTTCTGATGATATCCTACAGCTTCAGAAAACCCTCTTAGGATGACGGGACAGAATCATTTAATCTTTCAAGCCAAGAACAACTTATTTACATTGTCCTAGCTGACCGCATTATTTTATTCAGCTTAGGAGATCCCCTGATAGAGATGGGGTTGATGATGGCAGTATTTAACCCTTCCAGTTCGAAATTTCTCTTTACTGTAGAGGTGAAGAAAATCATCCAAAGGTAGAGAGAAGAAAACAGGAAAAGTAATGCAGTGGTGAAAGGGCTGTACAGGGGAGGGTAGGTTAAAGTAGGGTAGAGTTGGGTCGGCAATGGCAGGGCAGGGTAGGGTAGGCTGAGGTAGGCTAGTGTAGGGTTGAGAAGAGTAGGGTAGGGTAAATTGAACTGAATAAGTATATACAATAAAATCTGGCAATACAACAACCAGGGTCATATGCCGCCGGACGACAACGAGAATAAAAGCACTCGAAAAGATGAAATACACACACACACACACACACACACACACACACACACACACACACACACAAAATACAATTCATAATTAAAACAAGAAAAACACTAAAACATTAAGAACACTAAAACCACTGTATACTAAATTTTACACCGTAGTGCAGCTGCCTACACCAAGCAAAGGTTTCCCCCTCCACCACAACAAGCATCCTCTCCAAGTACCAACAGAAGACTACAATCCCTCTCCTGCCCGGTACTCAGAGAGGTAACGATGGCGCAATTCCCCAACAGTGGACACCATCAGCAAAAGCCGAAGAGTCAGGGGGACGAAGCATTCCACACAGAAAGTAGGGGGAGAGTCGTCCATTAAAAATCAATGAGAGAACCAGGAATGGCTCATTCGGAGCCAACATAAAGTCGTCTCCCACCTGCATTCAGACCCCGGCAAATGAAGGGGCCCGTTTGCCCACAAATATCACACATTTTGTTGGCCCCCACCGCATCCCACCTACTCTGCCAGTGGGAGCAAACAGTGAGTGGTTAGATGAATATCACTGAGCGAGGCAGGGGAGAGGTGAGGATGGGCGAGAGGCAGCAGCCTTTGCCAGAGCGTCAGCATGCTCATTGCCCACAATGGTACAAAACCACAAAGCAGTCCCTAGCAAGCACCGCCATTCTAAAACACTGTAGACAACAAAAGAGGATTGGACGGGAAAACACAAAATGGAGATGGGCAGAGTCGCTAAAAACTGTATAACAAACAGGAGGGAAGCTAAATAGCAATTTGACTGCGAGTAAAATAGCAGTAAGTTCTGCGATAAAAGTAGATACGATGAGGGGAAGACTCCTACCACGAATGAAATCGGGAAATATAACACCCAAGCCTGTCCCCTCACGGGATTTCGATCCATCAGTACATACGAGAATCGAGACACTGTGAGAGGAAGCATGTTCTAAAAAAATAGCAAAGAGCCGCCTGTGAGGAAAGAAAGGCCCCTCTCTCAGGAAAGTAAACACACGGTTGCACCCCTGAGAGGAGCCAGGGAGCTATCCTTGGTACACGCACAGGACAAACAAGAAAGGTTGGAACATCCACATCCCCCATGGCAGCCTTCACCCTGTACCCAAACGGATGTGGATAGCGAGGATACGGCGAGGCAGACACTCTCTCCGGAACAGAGCCAACAAAATCTTCCTGAACTTTAGCAAAGACGGTGACACTAAGGACACTAGTTTGAGGCACTCCCTCCTCTTGAGGATATGAGGGAAACAAGGTGGCACCAATACGGAAAAATTCCATAATCAGTAAAGGCAACCTACCACGCAAACCAAGATGGTGACCTGCAATACCTGCTTCTGATGCTGAATAGCTGGAGGGTGCTTCTGCTGCTGCAGGAGCCGAGGAATCCTCTGCTGCTGCAGGGTCTGGGTGTCCTGCAGCTGCAGGATGGGGGTGCTGCAGCTGCCGCAGGGGTGGGGGTGCTGCAGCTGCCGCAGGGGTGGCTGGTGCCGTTGCTGGGGGCAGGGAGTGCTGCTGCTGGTGCAGGAGTGTGGAGTTCTGCTGCTGCCACAGTGGTGATGTGTGCTGCTATTGTTGCAATGGCGAAGGTGGTATTATTGTTGAAAAGGCTGGGGGTGCTGCTATTGCAGGGGCATAGGGGGTGCTGCTGCTGCACAGGGGCTGGAGGTGCTGATGCAGGGTCTGAGGGTGCTGCTGCTGCTTATGTAGGATGGGTGTTGCTGCTGCTGCTGCTTGTGTAGGGTGGGTGTTGCTGCTGCTGCTGCTTGTGTAGGGTGGGTGTTGCTGCTGCTGCTGCTTGTGTAGGGTGGGTGTTGCTGCTGCTTGTGTAGGGTGGGTGTTGCTGCTGCTGCTGCTGGAGGGGCAGCAAATGCTGCTGCAGAGGTGGCGGGTGCTGCTGCAGGGGCGGTTGGTGTTGCTGCTGCGGTAGGGGTGGCAGGTGCCACTGCTACTGCTGCAGGGGTGGCGGTGCTGCTGCTGGGGCAGGAGGTGCTGCTGATGGGGCAGCGGGTTCTGCTGTTGCTGCAGGGGTGGTGACTTTGTTGCTGCTGCTTGGGTGGCAGGTGCTGCTGCTATTTCTGCTTGGGTGGCAGGTGCTGCTTGTCTGGTGGGTGCTGCTTCTGCTGCAGGGGTAGCAGGTGCTGCTGCTTAGGCGGTGGGTGCTGCTACTGCTGCAGGGGTGGAGGGTGTTGCTGCAGCAACGGCAGGTGCTTCTGCTGCTGCAGGGGTGGTGGGTACTGCTGCTGCTACTGCAGGGGCGGCAGGTGCTGCTGCTACAAGGGCGGCGGGTGCTGCTGCTGCAGGGACGGGGTACCTCTGCTTCTGCTGCACTGGCGGCGGGTGCTGTTCGTGAATGCTTTTGGTGCTACAGGGGCAGTGACTGCAGGTGCTGGGGCGGTAGTTATTGCTGCTGGGGCGGTAGGTGCTGCTGCAGGGGTTCATCTATCCACATTTTCATACACTCGTCTATCGACATATTTATTAACTTATCCTATCCACGTATTATCTCTCTCTCTCTCTCTCTCTCTCTCTCTCTCTCACACACACACACACACACACACACACACACACACACACAAACACACTTATCCACCCATCCCTCCCCGCACAAAAGCTCACTACTACTAACAATTTTCAACTTATCCACTCACCGGTCTATGTAGCTGTGAATCCACCCACCCTTATATCTAACCACCCACCGACATATCCACTGATATATGCACCCACCTGTTTACTTATCTGGCCACCTGCCCACTCTTCTCATCTATGTTTCTGGCCACTAACCCACATAACCACATCCAATCACCCACCCACATGTTCACTAATCCACTAACCTATGTACGTACAAACTCATCCATCTACCCATCCACCCAAGTACCTACCTATCAACATGTCCACCAACCTATCCTTTTAGCCAACGACCCACTTACCCTGCTCACAAATCCCTTTATCCATTGACCCATATGTCAACTTACCCACCCGGCAATCTATCCACCCATTCACCTCTTATCTAATTATGCAGCCATTCATCTACCGACGTCTTTATAAGCCCACCTACCTACTCACTTATCCATTTATCTATGCATAACTGCCACTTACTAACTTATGCACAGACCCACCAATGTACCCATTTAACCACTCACTCACCAATGTTATATTTATTTAACCAACCATTAATCTATCCATTTATCTACGCAAAGCTTGCAAACCTTACCTAACCTAAATTGAACTAACATCCTAACCAACTCTAATCCAGGCTAACTTAATTTAACCTAACCTAACACAAGTGTCCGAAACTCGGATCGCACAGATTACAGGCCCAGAACTGGCGTCGCTAGGAGAGCCATCGATATAGGATCCGTGCAATGTTAGTTCCCCCGATCACTCAAACAACATTCGTTCTGCTCTGATGTAGAAATCCCGACGTTCCCGGGATTTAGGGGACCACGGGTTATGTTAGGTTAGGTTTGGTCAGGTTAGGGTACATTAAATAAGCCTAGGTTAGGTTCAATTAAGGTCATGTCAGGTCGTCAGGTTAGATTCGGGTAGTTCAGATTAGATAAACTTGTTAGGTTCAGTTAAGTTAGTTTATATCAGGTTAGGTTATATTATGTTTGGTTGTTAGGTTTGGTTAATTTAGGTTTCGTATGTTAGGTTATGTCAGCGTGTGTCGCCAGTTTACCTACCGACGCTTGTGCCTTGAACAGTTCCAGATTCAAGGTCCATGGGGATTCTGCAACGATCGTTCCACGATCTACGGGCCACTCGACGCTCGTTCACAGAACCAACCTAACTTAATTTGACGTAACTTTGGCAAACAGAACGTAACTAGCTAATCAAGTGTAACTTAAAATGATAATCTATCATAACTAACCTAACGTAATCCACGGCCCCGCGAATCACAAGGATTTGGTGATTCATACACCAAAGCGGAATAAACGTGGGTATCTCTGGGAACGACCGTTCCACAGATCTTCAGATATAAGCACACCATGCGATTTCATGTCCAAGACCTGGAAGCCGTGTGACATGGGTTCCGCATACCAGATTTACACCCACTCGAACGTGAAGCATCCACGGACATCAGAGCACTGCAGTCATAAACTACGATGATCACTGCTGTAAGCAGTTAATTCTGAAAAGACCATGCATGTGTACCAAGATATAAACCGATAGCTAGATAGGTAGGTAATTATAGATATAATGAACCATGGTAGTGGTTCATAATAGGAATCGCCCAGGAATTTGCTGAAAACCCTAATAGAACTGGCACCTAAAAACCATCTTAGAAAGCAAACTTATTTTGGAAACAACATCCAGAGGGTTCCTCTTCAACAATTTAGGTCAGCCAAGCATTAATAATGTGGAAAAGAAGTGTTATAAAAAAGTTTGGTACATTCGAAATTTGCCAGTTAGTTCATTTTATTATTATTCACTCTATTGTTTCACAGATCTACAAGAAAATCTGTTCGGTATTTCGAGGTAAAAACTACCCAGTCATACTTAATGGGTCACTGTGCATATCCATGACCTACTTTAAAATGCCTAATCGAAAGATGATCATCCACCTTCTGGATGCATAGAGATTCATCTACGCCTTGCAAGCACGTGAGAAGCCAATGAAGTACGGAATTGCTGTTAAGTATCAATAGTGCATCACTGGCAGCGTGACTATATTAAATTGTATATTGTACTACGTTATTACTAAGTGGAAAACTCTAGCTAGTAGATTACTAGGGCAATGAAGCGCCACTGTGGGAAATGGTGTTTGCGTAATTAACACGCACCGGTGCGATTTTACAATAACATTATTTTTTAACTCAAGGCTTAATTTAGCTATTTTTTCTTTTTTTTTTTTCTTTTTTTTTTTTTTCATCCTTGAAGTTCCAGCAGGCTTGTTTGTAAACGTCACGTGAGAACTGAAAAGCGCGGGTTTGTGCTTTGTGCTCTAATTGTGATGATCGTGGCCATTTCTTAAAGCAAACTAACACGTTTTTCAACGTTATTGGAATTAATCGTGACAGTAACCATCTCACGACTCAACTGCAGGGGGACACAGAGAAGGGGGACAGAAAGAGATGGGTTAGAGGGGACAGGAAGAGAGGGAGGAGGGGGAACAGGAAGAGATGGGAGAGGGGGAACAGGAGGAGATGGAAGACGGGGAACAGGAGGAGATGGAAGACGGGGAACAGGAGGAGATGGAAGACGGGGAACAGGAGGAGATGGAAGACGGGGAACAGGAGGAGATGAAGGAGGGGGACGTGGAAAAGGCATAGGAAGGGGACGAAGAAGGCATGGAGGAGGCACAAGAAGTGCCCCCTACATCAACTATTACTGTAAATGATGTAGTAATATTGCATTTTAAATTTTACAAAAAACAAAAAAATGCAAAACAGTCGTGCAAAGCACCAACAGCAGATTTTGTTTCTGTCTTGTAATCAATCTGAATATGTAGCGTTTCAGATTTTACTCAATGAAAGTTCTTTTATATTATTTTTGTTTAATCAAACTGCAAAATATAGAGATTCTGAAACAATCAATGTTCACTGTAAGAGGCCTCATAACTACAGTAAACAAAATGAAGACCAGAATTTAAAATGACAACCAACAATCAGTGTGTGCAAAGCCACAACACCACAGCAATGAAAATCATTAGACAATGCTAAGTGGTTATTGACATAACATAAAAGCTTTCATGGTAACTGAAACGCAAGACTTTTGATTATTTAATTCATAAATTGATTATAAAAAAAAAATTAAGCAAGCTAGGTGAATAAAAAAATTTAAAAAATAGGGAATAGGGATCGCTAAAAAAAGGAAACAAACAAGGAAAGATCGCTGGAGAGCATCCAAAACCAGCAAGGATTCAAGTAACGTTAACAATTTAAACCCACAAATCCCTATTTTGACTCTTAATACAAGAGTCATATGGGATTTGTGGGTTTACACAATCATTGCTGGTTTTGCATGCTCTCCAGCGATCCTTCCTTGTTTGTTTACCTTTTTTTTTAGCGATCCTTATTCCCCCTTTTTAAAATACTAATTTTTTTTATTCACCTAGCTTGGTTTTATTTACTTAGCTTCGTTGTAGGAAAAATCTTTCCAGGGAAGACAACTAAGTGTGTCGGAGGTAAAACTTAATTGTTAGTACAGAGACTTCTAGTATACACCAAAATAAACATGTGCAGTAAGTTATAAAAATGCTACTTTTCGTTAAACTATGTTACGTCTTGATCTTCGGTAACAATTACAGCAACGTGACCTTAATTCAGTTAGCGTCGCACAAACACCATCATATACAAGATTTATTGCCGCGTAACTCAGCACCGCGGGGGACACAGGTGAGCCAGTGTCCACAATGAGAAAAATACACATGGAAGGACAATACCAACTCTTAGATTACAAGCCCGGGGGTTTACGCTATGAATTATGACATTTTTATTACAAGTTCCGACGCCATATATTCTCACCCACCCTCAGAAGTCTGAATGACACACAACAAATCAGCGGCGACCAGAGTGTAGCATGTCCAGCGGCCATAACTTACACAGTGACACGAATATACGCCGCCCAGAGTGAATACAAGGAGAGTCACTGCATGGGGCACTCGATGACATGACTGCTCATCTTGCCTCTTCGTATTTGAACTGCTTCTATCCCAAATACAAAAGTAGGAGTTTTTCGTATCACTCACTTTAAAAGAGAACATAGAAGCTATTTATCACAAAGCAGTGATGCTTAGTTTGAACTTTGCTAAACAACCCAGCAGCAATATTCCCAATGATGAAATCCCCCTTCCACATCAAAACGAAGCTCATTATAAAATGCTTATAATAGCCTAACCTTCCCTAACACAACAAGTATGGGCTAAAGTTGCTCTCTTTCTCTCCCCCCTCCCCCCCCGTGTGTGTGTGTGTGTGTGTGTGTGTGTGTGTGTGTGTGTGTGTGTGTGTGTGTGAGAGAGAGAGAGAGAGAGAGAGAGAGAGAGAGAGAGAGGGAGGGGCTCAGTTTTCGTTGTGACATCTAAATTCCAAGCTCCATCCGCCTTGATTTTAATTTTATTTTTTTTTATTTTTTACCTCCTTTCTCTCAACCCTTGGTCCCCGCCTCCATATCTTAGTCCTAAGATCCCCACCCCGTTCTCTGTTTCAAGTTCCTGCTCCTTACTCTTGGCCCAGGTGCCGTCCCTTTCTCTCAGCCCTAAGTCTACGCCCCTTTCAAGCCCCAGGTCCCCTCCCGCTTCTCGTCATCCCCTACATGTGTTTCCCGTGTAGCTTTAGGATTCATGAAGCGGAGTGACGCCTGACGTCTTCCTCTGACCTCGACTAAGGCATTTTTAAGAGTCGCTTTATCCATGTCAGATCTAACTGATGTAAAAACATACAGAGGGACAAGAAAATATATGATGGTTGCGCAGACGGGGATCTCCTAAGATATGAAATGAGACAAAAGGAAATTTCAAATACAAAAATCAGGAGAGGAAATCTCATGTACAATCTACCCAACTATAACATACGAGTAACGTGACACGTTGCAACGCAGTTGCTTGGGGATGGGACTCCCATAGATATTTACAGTACGCGTAAAAAGGCGATTTTCATCCCTCCGGTCTCACTTTAAACTCAAATTTAAGGTACGAAGTGAGTACGCTGGCAGTACAGTAATCTCAAATAACGCTTTTCAAAATGGAGATGTCAGATTTCACTTCCCCTTTTCACTGGAAGAAGTCCATCTAGAGCTCAATAAAATCGTCTGGAAGGTAATCAGACCATGGTAATAAACAATCAGAATCATGTGGTTAAGGTGATCGCGAGCAACACACCACTGTGAGGTCTAGTTGGTGTCACACTTTTTCCCCAAGCAATACTACCCGCCTTCTGCTACTGGGACACTGATACGGTGGTCGTGGTGGCCTGGTTCAGAGAGCCCCGAGACGTGCCATGTGGGTCTCGCCGGGGGCTCTTTAACAGTTATCTCACAACGTCCTCCTTAGTCAATTTGATGCTCGGTCTTCTATAGCGCCCAAATGGCTTAGTTGAAAGAGGCAAGACAGGGAAATATGGAGCAGAAACTTGTCCAAATACATCATGGTTCTTACTTCCAGCCACACGCTAAATTAGTCTGAGACAAAAGTATTTGGGAAAACAATACTTATATTGCACTCGCTTTAACAGCGTGAAAAACCAACATTTTCACAGAACAAGAGATCTGAAAATTATACGGTATATATGGCTGTCAAGTTATATACGGTACACAAAACTTGTTACATTAGTTGGTGAAATTTACAAGTTGTCCTCTGCATTCATGACATTATCTATCTATCTATCTATCTATCATCTGTCTATCCATATAAATTTGCCTGCATGTAACATCTTGTGTAACAATTACCGAAGTCCCCTTTACTTCCCGAGTGCCTCCTATTTCCCAAACCTCGTAACCCAACAGCAACCCCATGTCCTTAATAAAGCTAACATTACGGCGCTACAAACAAATCAACACCACCTATGCCTATCATGATACCGTTTTGCCAAAAAATACTGCTGATGTTCCCGAGTTCTTTAAAATAAACACGGCCACATGATGGTAATCCTGTATGATCTTAAAATTATATTTTTAAAAATCACATCGGACTAACTTCAATCGCTGTTCTCAGTAAACTCATGGACGAAGATAACAGTCGTAGCAGTAGCAAGGGGTGAGTCGGTGGCAACCTCAGGCGAGCACGGAGAGGCATGGAGGCAGCGCGCGAGTTAGTGTTGTTGGGGATAGTGTCGAGGGAGGGTGTGTGACCATCGCTCAGCCGACAGGCTTGTACGCATGGCGGGCCAGTGTCCAAAGAAATGAAAGAGTCGTAGTACACCTATTTATTTTACGTTGGTATCAATTTGTACACAAGGTGGTGGTGACTGTACGGCAGGTGTTGGCTAATTCGTGAACATAAGAAATACACAAACTGAAAGTGCAAGTGTATCATTGAACATCTTAAAATCAAATGAAAACACGATTTCTTCACAACAACAGCTAGAGTAGCTTGCCTAATATATCAACGTCACTCTGTACTACTGCCATGTGATGTGGATAACGCCTTCCTTACTTTAAGAGAACCAGAAGAAACTTTAAAACGAAGCGTATAAATTTGCGTCTGGGTCAGCGACCTACAAGTTCGGTACAAGCTACTCTCTTAGTGGTCGGTGCTGTACATTTTCCCAATACAAAAACTAGGGTTTTGCCTTTTCATGTGCATTTCAGGACAAAGGACGTATGACAACGCGTGCCTGATTATTTTTCTCCGATGTCTTAAATCTGGGTAAATGGGTGAGGCGCAACACTTGCAAAAGAAATCTATCCTGAGCAGAGATTAGCAAGAATGCCATTATCTTCTAGTTTCCACTGACACCTAGTATAGATACTGGTACAATTTTTAATTCAATACTGTAATATTACTTCAGTGTATAATATATATATCCTTTGATTAATTAAAGTTGTTTTAATTCATGGCTACTGAAAATTAAACAATTTCTTCTGCTCTTCAAGACAGAACACAGTCATCATCCTGGGGATGGTCTTGTTACCACTGCAGATTTACAAACTACACGAAACATGATTTATGGCACAAAAGTATACCATCAACCGGGGCTCGCACTCCTTTCGCATTAGTATTAAATAAACAGACAGGAGCTTCACTTTCAACTACTTCAAGAATGTAACCAAACATTCCGTTAATCACCCGTGATCTGGATGAACTGCTTGGTACACTTCCGAATGCCTGTTTTCAGATACGTATTTACCCTTTCATGAGTCGCGATATTATATATATATATATATATATATATATATATATATATATATATATATATATATATATATATATATGCTGAGTACTTCCTACACAGCGGGAAAGTTCTTTGGAGTGTAAGGTCAGTGATGCTGGGTTACAGGCAATGGATGAGGTTAGGTGGGCTTTTAATGACACCACCGAGATGAAGAGTTTATGGACGATAAAGGGCTGACAATAGGTGGTCCAGATAAGACACAAACCACCTATTGATAGCGACAGAAAGTTACTGGTGTTAGACAGGCGAAAGTGTGTTATGACAAGTGTAGAAAAGGACGGCAAGAGGAGACGAGAACTTTTAGATGGGCTTTCAAGTTGAATGCTAGCTATTTAGAAAAGATCAGAGAACTCAGGTAAATAAACCTGGTGCACTTCCTTCTTACCAATAAAAGCCTCATCATACTGTCAACACACTCAGTACTTTTAATGCTTACGTTGCCTTGTACAAAATTCCAGCCGTTATTTATAGAGATCATCAAGTCTCAGATCATCGGAATTTGGGGAGGGCCAGTCACTAATGAGCAGTAACTGGCAACAGGAAGTAGTAAATCTTATTGGGTGCATAAATTCATTGTTAGTGGCGCCCACGGACAGATGGTGGTACGTGTAAATGGGGGAGATGTGGATGAGGTACCAAAGCAGTATAACGAAGAAGTTTAGTGTTGAAAGTTGCTGCGACTGGGAGAACAGGATGACCCAGGCGATGGAAGGAAGAGTGGGTGTGAATGCGGTGTACGTAAAAGCGAAAGTGAATAAAAACAAGGGATGGAGGATACAGATTTATGGATGGAGAGAAGCAAGAAATTAGTGATGATGAAGAAGAGTGAGTTGATCGAAACCAAATATTACCACCTATAGGAAGAGGAAATGGGATGAGGCTTTGATTCTATGTAGTGAATGGCTAAGAAGGTGGATTACAAGAACGAATGCTTGGAGGGGAGAACCCAACTAGACATTAAAGTAATTAGAGGACTGTGTGATAATGGTTTGGGATGTACAAGGAAGGGGTAAACTGACAGGTGGCTAGGGGCTCCAGAGAATAATAAATAATTGGGAATGTAAATGGAGATAAAATACTGGATAAGGCCTGCAGGAAAGGTAAAAATGGGTGTAAAACGAGAAAGAGGGAGTGAAATATAGGCAAGAGAAGCAATGAAAAGGGCTGCATGGGATGCAGACACGATGAGCAAAGATAGAGAAGCAAGGGACAGATATTTAATATAGCTACATTATGTAGCCTATATACTGTGTATATATATATATATATATATATATATATATATATATATATATATATATATATATATTATATATATATATACACACACACACACACACACACACACACACACACACACACACACACTAACAGAGGTAGAGAGAGAAGAAATGAGGGATGGGAAATTATGATAATATAATAATTACAAAGCAAAGATTGCATCTGCTGGAAGAAGCTAGCATAGTAGAATGGTATGTTGAGAAGAGACAGTAATGGATAGACTGGTAAAGTGTAGTAGGTCTTGACGAAGCCACACACAATACCTTTCCCCGCCCTGTGCGTCCACTTAATACTGCCTGGTTTTTCCATACCTGGCTTGTTCCTTAATGCAGTTTTTCACATCCTCATACCGGTATGCCAGCTTTTACAGAACATGTCTTTAATAACTTATAATTTTATACAGTGCAAAGAATACAGTACGTATGCTAGATATATAAAGAAGTATTAAAAAAACTTTATGTACAGTACAATTCAGAGGTAATACATCCTTTGTTTCAGTTATAACCTGCCATTTGAATGCAGACACTTGAAGAACCAGCAGGATTACTTTATGATTACTTGCTAGTAGTGTGGTACTCACTATAACTGTCTACTTGCTAAACTGTTCCACGCTAAATAGTGAACGACAGACGATTTCATTCAGCGAACTTTTTATTCAGTAAACGGTAGTGATTTTTCATCCCTTTTGGACCTTTGGGTCAGAGCTAAGATGCTGCAGTCCAGATCTTTTAAAAGTAGCAAACCTTCTTACATCCTTGGATGGGTGATAAAGACTTTTTTTTGGGGGGGGAGGGGGGAGGTTCACTTCTAGGAGTCGTACAGCAGTGTGTAAAGCCTACGTTAAGGTCTTTTCCGACCGGAGACTTATGCTACCAGACCACATTCAGCCACGGGAAATCCTTACCTGTCAAGGAATTAGCCAGTTCAATACAATGAGTTCTTAGTTGAATAAGTCCATCTGACTGTAACAAGAGTAATACGAAAGAAGTCATCTCGCTAGTGGGATTAATCGTAAATTTTTGTAATCCCTTCACTGAAATAGGGTCTCTCAAATGAGTAAAATTATCTGAAGGTGTGAAATATTCTAATTTTTAAAAGATGTTATCGTAATGAAGGGTGAAACCAGGTAACCTTAATGTATAAACAGTCACTCACTCTGGCTCGACATTCCAAGCCATGAACCTAAATTACCAACAAGAAGTCAACTGGCTTGAACCCTGAAAAGAAGCGGGACCACTTCAATTGGGCTTTACACAGATCTCACGAGTAAAGGAACTGTAACCACTGACAGAACAGCAGCTCCACAAGGCTCGCTCGGAGCTAAAAGACATCAGCGATCTTAATGCGCCACATAACTTACCCGACAAAATTAACCGGTTCATCAAATCAGGTGCAGACTCCGGGGCCAGACTGTCACCATAAACAACCCCTGTGGAAGGTGGTTGTGAGGGGAGAGGGCCTAATTGAATACCTTAGTCACCTCACCGCCCACCAGTCGCCATTATCTCGTTCCGCGGATGACGGTAAGTGGGCGGTGGGCGGGGTTGGATGTGTGGGCGGACCGGAACAAGACTCTGTGGGAGGTCAGGCCGCACGGACTCATTAGTGGGTGATTGTTACATCGGCCGCCACGTAATAATAGCTCTTAATTATCGGCGTTTCCTTGTTTCCTGTATCCTCCAAATTTCCACTCGCTGTGTCAATAATCAGGAAAACAATGATCGTTACGCGTGACTAAAGGATAATGTCAACACATGACTTTTGGTTTCCCACAGAAAATACCATTACTAAGATTTAAAAAAAAAAAAAAAAAAAAAAAAGCACAACTAGCCAGCAACATGTACTGTACGCTCCATTAGGTTACCTACATTAACCAAGGACACCAGTATTATAATGAAGATATCTGGCATTACCAACTAGCAACAAACGGTACTGTACTGTACATATGTTCTTAATCACGATCATTAAACATTAGCGCAACGTACAAAGTACTAGGGCAAGTATAATTGCTCATTCTAGGTGGGGGGATGGGGGGCGTCGGAAACGTAACTCAGTACTTTCTTGAAAGAGATTAATCAGTGAACAGTACACCACTATTAAACTGGCCAGCTAACCTCCTCGTATCTACCGCAGCCTCTCTTGGTTCACCTTCCCGCTTTAAAGTACTCCCTTCCTCCCCCTCCAAGTGCCATCTTCCTCCGTTTCGTCCCCTCAAAAAATTAATCATTCCTTCATATTTCTTCTCATCCCACGGCCCTCGTATTATCTGAACTTGCCCTTCCAAATACAATATCCCTGTTTTCCATTCCCATTAGCCCCTCATCCCATCTTCCCTCCCACTCTTCTACCATCCTACCCATGCAACCTATATATATCTTAACTGTGGAATAAAACTTTAAGGTCGATTCACAGTGTTCATGATTTAACAAGCGACCGAGGTGAATGGGTAGGGCGACGAAGAAGTGTCGGATGTAGCTGATTGAGGTGGGGATAACCTTTCCTCTCGCATTCAGTCATCTCATTAAACCCCTATTCTCGTGTCTTGATATCAGTTTATTGACACGGCTCTCCCCTCATGCCAATGACTTACATGATTAGTATACATACATCTCTGACTCCCACTCCCCCTTCAATAATTTCAACTGCACACTTCATACGATTCCTGCTATTACCTCCATCAGGCCTACACTTCACGACTCCCGTTACGTCTGTATCTCCATATTGCCTACACTTCATAACTTTGCCACTACCTTCATAATACCTAACCTTACAAGACTCACATTACGGTACTACCAACAAATCTCCTGACTGCCTCTCAATTTTCTCTTCCCTGTCCCGATTCATATGCCTTTAAATCTGTCTGCCCATCTCCTTTGTCAAACACAGTAGGTACAACCCACGTTTGTAGTTGTTTTCATATTATTTTCAACTCCTTTACCACGATGCTGATTGTATTTTATTCTTTGTGCTCACATAATAATAATAATAAAAATCATCATCATCAACAACAACATCTAATCCTGTGTTGCCCCATGAGTAATAATAATAATAATAATAAATAATAATAATACCATAATAACATTATTATTAGTAGTAGTAGTAGTACTGACAACTATTACACACACACACACACACACACACACACACACACACACACACACACACACACACACACACACACACACACACACACACACACACACACACACAGAAAACTGCAGGGCGTAAAGAAAATACATTCCAGCCAGGTGTAAGAGGAGAGCGTTTCCGTCAAAGGGATGCAAAAAGGAGCATCATACCAACACCTGCGTGCCAGGCCGAATTTGAGTTCGGGAAACGCGTGTGTTGATGAGCCTGGTCGCTGTTTTGCTGATGTGGGCATGGGGTGTACCTCTTCGTGTAGAGTCCAACACTGCTCAGAGCGCCGTAGCATAAGACACGGCCGCTCTTAAACTCTTGTAATGAACTTGCTTTAATGGTTTGTTTGTGACCTATCAAACTGAGGCAAGAGAGTCTGGTTTAAGACTGACGCACGTGTGGAGAGAAAGAGAGAGAGAGAGAGAGAGAGAGAGAGAATGTGCAGAAAACGTGTGTGTATGTGTGTGTGTGTGTGTGTGTGTGTGTGTGTTTAAATGTAGGTCTAGAAGCGTGTGATGGTATCTGGTGTGTGGTAGTGTGTGTACACGGTGTGGTGGTATACATAAGGCCGTGTTAGTCCCGCTAGGTGCCCCCCCACAGAGACTAACACACGCACCCCTGACATAAGAGCTCCTTCCTCACCAGGTGCTTAATTGCGTGTATTTAAACTCCGGCAGAGGAACCCATGTCTGTGCGGCGTGAAGGTAGCTGCTCGGGACCTTCGTGATGTTCTAGACTCAAGTTTCTGAACTGGATCCCGAGGAACTTTTGCTGGCAGAGCGATTCATTAGCTAGTGGGGCACAGGTTTTCGAGGTGTACCAGTGACAACAGAGGAATAAAGACTGACTGGTACAAATATAAATTACATCAGTGCAGAATCGCAGTTCAACATTTAACCTAAACGATTCATCCGATCTTTGCTTAAGAACCAAAATGTAATGTATGTAAATTAAGGAATATACTCGTATAATAGGAATCCAAATGAGTGACCGGAACACATTACCATCAGTAACCAGTGGCTGATTACATCGACTACTGAACTGTAACACAGAGGAGCAGCTGCTGATGGAATGTGCTGCGTCCTATAACGTTAGAATACACAGGCAGCTGCAAAGAGCAACTCGAACCCGAATTATGTCATGCAAATAAACAAAGTGATCCTTGTGAGATATGACGAAGTGAAAATGACGTGGGAGAGCGGCCGGAGAAGGTATCCTCAAATGTGTCCGCAGGGAATGTTTGTTTCTTCAGGACATTGTCTGGTTTAAACAGCTGGGCCGAAAAATTCAACACTTGAAGCCAAAAGCATTTAGAAAGATTTACGATTCCTGACAGCAAACGTTTTGGCCACGCTTTACTTGCTTTGGAAGCCATTGAACTAGCATGTGTTCACCCTACACCTCTGGACACCTTGAAGGCTGCCCTTAGGTCGTGACACAACCTTCATACCAAACCCATTTTTCCTTCAACTCCTGATATTCTACCAGTCTGTCGCTCTTGTGTTTCCACTCACCTCTCCACATTTTTCACTTGTCTAACTCGCCTGCATTTTTTTTTTTTCCCACCAGCGCCCATTCACTTATTACAAACCCACCTTCTCATTCCTCCTTTTAGTCTATTCCATCCATTGCTTCACCTCATTCTACTACTATGCATCTTACCACGACAGTATCGTACCTTCTTCCCCGCCTCCCATACCCATCCTTTATCTAACCAAGGCTGCCACCCCTTGTTTATTTTATCTGACAGTCGTGATGATGAAGTATGTGTGGTACTGCAATCAAGTGATGCAGAAACTAACTGATCAAGGTTGTGCTTCCTTGATGATCGAACCAGTCAGTGAAAACTGAGAATACGCAGACAATACCATACGATAAACAGGGCCTGAGTGGAGTTAGCATGAAAAATGTTTTGAGAACACGAAAACGATAGAAACTTAGCAGCTCACGATTTGGTATATCTTGGCATGCTGAGATATCGATGATCCATAAATTATACATCAAAAACTGATCCAACACTCGGTGCTTTATACTCACAAAACTAGACGGGCTATTCACAGAGTCCGTCCAGCAAGACAAATAATAAAACTATAACACAAACGTCCACAAAATCCTCTGTGTACAAAGAGTCCCTCGCGAAACTCTGTGATTCACACACATACGCTAACACCAACACTCCTGCATTTCCGCATGGGCTCTCACACAAACACTCACGCACGGGTGTTTAAACTCGTGCATGTCAACACAAACACACGCAAACTCTCCCTCCCTTACGCTTCACACACACACACACACACACACACACACACACACACACACACACACACACACACACACACACACACACACACACACACACACACACACACACACACACACACACACACACACACACACACACACACACACACAGGCGCGGAGAGAGAGAAAGAGAGAGAGGGGGGGGGAAGAAAAAAAAAAAACTTCCATTCCCTAAGAGGAACCTAAGCCATTCAAGGCCGGAGAGTCAAGATGCTTGACCGGCTATTTTTGGGGGGGTTTAAAAGGGGAAAAGTCTGAGCAGGGTAGGAGGAAAGTGGAGGGAGGATGTTATGAGGAGAGTACGGTAAGGGAAGGAGGTGGAAAGACCGTTGGGGTTTAGGAGGGTGGTGGAAGGACAAGAAGAGTGTGAGGGGTAGGACAAGGAAGCGTGGCGGAGGGGGAAGAAGAGTGAGAGGGGAAGGGTTAGGAATGTAGAATAGGGCAGAAGTGCTAGGAAGAGGGTAGGAGACGGGCTACGAAGAGGGTAGGAGACTAAGAAGAGGGCAGGAGGTGGTTTAGGACGAGATAAGAAGAGGGGCTTTGATAGTAGTGGAGGGTAGGGGAAGTGCTACGAGATGCGTAGGGCAAGAGCTAGGAGGAGGGTAGGAAACTGACTGACGATGGTACGGATAAAGGCTAGGAGGAGAGCTGAGGGGACTAGGAGTAGAGCTGGGGAGGCAAGGAGTGTAAGGAGTACTTGGAGTTAGGTAAGTGGGACTTGGAAGAGGACAGCGCGGGAGGTTATTAAGAGAAAAGATAGATGGAAGGTAAATGGATGATAGAATGGTAGGGGACTAGAAGTGTAGGTAGAAGAGATAAAAGGAGGGCAGAGAGTGAAGACTAGGAGAGGGGTATGGGAGGCATGGAGGTTAGGGGAGGCATGGAGGTTAGGGGAGACAAGGAAAGTAGAGGAAGGCTAGGAGAATGGTAAGGGAGGCTATGAGAAAGGCACGGGGCGTTGGGAAGATGGTAGGGGTGTTTAGTTTGGAACCAACCACTCCCCCCTCCGCCTCCTACCTCGTCTGGAACGTTATGAATTTTTTTCCTGGGCTCTTAACCGTCCCGTGAGAAGGAGTTTGCGTGTGTGTCTGTATCTGCTCGCTCAAAGAAGCAAACAGAGAGTGAAAGTGAATAATAAAATTGTTTTCAAGTAAAGGGAATGGACCGACGGATTAAGAGGGGTGGGAGATTACGTGCCTCACTAGAATGACTTTATATATTATCCCCTTACCTACGAGGCGAAATAAACACGTCTGCCGGTATAAGACAAAATATATATATATATTTTTAATCACCATAACCAGGGGTCCCTCTTGTGCTAATAATATCATCTGGTGGTGAAAAGACGTCAAACTGAGAAAGAATTGTTTCCTGTTCTCTAGATTTCCCTCATTCTTTTAACTGCCCGCTCTTTCTCCAACAACCTTTCCAGTACGATGGCGTCTATTTTCACTTCACTCAAACTAAGTCCAAACTATTTCTACTAACTTAATGAAAACCCTTTTGTATTAAACAGGTTAATAATGACTGCGTATATTCCCAGTTCGAAAACTCGCCTAGGCTACGCTGAACAGTAGTCTGGTGGTAACAAGCATAAGTCATGGTATACTTTCTAAAATCTTCACTCCGACAACCCTCTACAAAATCTAATAAAATCGACTGGTAATTGAAAAAAAAAATGTCTTCGTCGTGAAAGGGTTAATAGTCAGTCTTTCCCAACAGAATCAAGTCGTCTGGAGTACAGGTGTCCCGACCATGAGGTGATTTAACAGTCGCAGTATAATACAGTGGTTCCAGCGACATTCTCGGCTGAATAAAACTGTCTGTCTGTTGGAATAAAATACTAAGAGCAATCCTGAACAAGAGAGGGTTAATGTTCCAACTCAGCCCTTCCCTCGATCCATCCGTCACCAGCCCATCCCTCGCCTCCCTCATCCATCTTACTGTCCACCCCTGTACCTAACTCTCCCTGCAGTCTGACTGAGCATAAAAAAGGGTTGAAAAGAAAGAAGTTATCCAAACAAACGATTAAGCTTTACCTCACACGCCATAACATTAGCGCGGATATTCACTTGTGTTATCGTCTCTTTGTCTCTCCCTCTCTTTATTATCCTTGCTTTAGCACTAATTACTCCATCAATCAGTGTGTGTGTGTGTGTGTGTGTGTATGTGTGTGTGTGTGTGTGTGTGTGTGTGTGTGTGTGTGTGTGTGTGTGATGTGCGCACGTGTACAACCACAACATAAATCCGCCCTGTTACCATGACGCGACAGTGCGTGGATGCAGTTGAATATGTAACGCCATAAATTCCCTTGGTTTGTTTTAAAGCAAACTTTAATAAAACCCAAAGGTAATCAGATGTCACATACGTTATTCTAATGGATTAATAACGCAGCAACACTCACTGTTTACTTGAAATTCCATTCAAGTTTGAGGAGGAGGATTTAAAACGTAGAGCTTACAATAAAGAGTTCACAGCTGCGTTTGTAATTTCACCATCACAACGAAATTCAAAGCTTCCAAACACGTCAGTAGCTCGAGTTCACCAATATATGCATCACACAGAGAATACCAGCTGAACGCAGACACCCCTCCCTTCCCCCTCCTCTCCCAAGCCTTCTATCACACCCCCAGCCCCCCCTACCCTGACTCTCCCTCCCTACTCACCAAAGGCTAGATCTGAAATTCACACATCTCTCTCCCTCTCCCCTCTTTCCCGCTCTCCCTTCCTACCACCCCGCTCTCTCTCTCTCTCTCTCTCTCTCTCTCTCTCTCTCTCTCTCTCTCTCTCTCTCACACACACACACACACACAATTTTTTTTTTTCTTACCCCTCTCCGAGAATTCCCTTTGGCTCTGTGCAGTAGCGGGGGTAGAAATGTGATGATCGATGCTATTCCCCGAAATGTTGGGAGAGAGAGAACGGTGTGTATTTAAATGGCTGTTTCAGTGCAGTGCAAGATTTTAACTTTTAAAGCACTTTGATTTTTCAGTTAGACTACCTTCCGGACCATCCCCTGCTCTCTGTCTCTCTGTCTCTCTCTCTCTCTCTCTCTCTCTCTCTCTCTCTCTCTCTCTCTCTCTCTCTCTCTCTCTCTCTCTCTCTCTCTCAGTGCCATGCGTAATCCTTTGCATTACATAATTTTTCCGTTTTCCTAGCTCCAGTATTTCGCTATAACTTCTTTCCTGTCTTCGTTCTTACCAATCCAACTCTTTCGTCACTTTCCCTCAGGTTAGCATTCTAATTCTGTTTCTGCCTCCCAGTCCTAACTATTTTGAAGACCCATTTTCTCTCTTCCTGTGAATTTCGTTCGTCTACCAACGTTCTCCCTCTCTCTCCTCCTCTCCATCCTAATGTAATTTACTTTTTTTATCCATTTTCACCCAAAATTTACTTTTTACCAACTCTCTCTCTCTCTCTCTCTCTCTCTCTCTCTCTCTCTCTCTCTCTCTCTCTCTCTCTCTCTCTCCTTTCCCAAGACGAGGGCCTCCCGTGCGTTGCGTGAGTCTCGTGATGCCAGCTTTCCCCAGTCTTATTTTGGTATCCGATTACTGGGCGGTTCAGGGGGTGGGATCTTGATTACAGTGGCAGGATTATTTCTGAATTTCAAAGGCTTGAGGCTCTTTCAGCGGCCATGATGCTACGTGATTTTCAAACCGTTTATGTTGGGTCTTTCTCGTGCTATCGATGTGTTTGGACCTTTATGTATCCACATGCAGAATTATATTATACATACAGAATGCATACATATCGCAGGAGAATATATTACTGTTTGCAGTGATGAAAAATGCAGGGATAATATTGCTGACAATGATTCATTTGGAAATTATTATACGTCGGTATTCAGGCATGATAAACGACATCGAGATTGATGGAAAGGATACGACGGATATAAAAACGGCTTCCGTGTGTAAAACCAGAGTAAAAGAAAAAGAAACCGTGACATCGTTATGCAGAGGTTAAGTACCGTATATAAATTATGCTTTGAGAAAGTGAGTGTGAGAATGAGTGATTCACAGGTATGTTAGGAAAACTGGGTTACGACGACTGGGCATGAATGGGTCTGGAAGTACGAAATTCAGTGAAACTTAGTAAAGAGTTTGCTATCATGAACCACAATAAGAATTTAGGGAGTATGAAATTGAAACTGAATAAGATCGTGAGAGAGCGAGAGCTGTCAGAGGAAGTGAGTGCGTTACTGGCGGTTCTGTCAGTCCCGGGGAAATGAATGGCGGTAACCTGAGCTGGGAGCCTGACCTTCCCGACTTAGGGGGTGGAGTGGGGGGGGGGCAAAGGGAGGGGGGGGTCACATCTCCCCCTTTTACCCACATCCCTCTCCATCTCACGTCCACCTCCCCCATATCTATCTTGTCCTCTGTCGTACTCCCATCTTTCGTTCTTAATTCCTTTTCTCGTACCTAGACCGTATTGTAGCCTATACTAAGTAAGTTTCATTTTCTAGATCTCAAGAACCCTACCCTTATCTCTCTATCTTTTATTCGTGAATTCGTCTCTCTTGATCCATGATTCTCTTACATCCGTCCTGTTTTCTATACTACAACACTAGTTTCTAATCTCATCCCCGTTTTTCACTTGTAGTCCCTCCCCCCCTTTCATGTTCGCGGTTCTGCCATCCCAGAATTGCTTTAATCATTAAGTATTTTAACATCTCTCTCATCTGTTCTTCACAATCACCATTTCTTTTCAATCTTTTCCATCCCTTGACAAACTCAACCATTTTTCATACTTGCATTCTAACACGTTAATATTCTCTCGTCCACTCTCTTTAAATCGTTATCTCGTACTTCCCATTGATAATCTAACACTGGCTAATTAACCTGTATACGCTTTATCCTATATAATTAAAATGCAATCATATTCACTCCATCTACTTTACGTATCCATCTATAGCCAGACGCTATAATCCCATAAGGGGTGGCCGTTTGTCTTTGAGTTGGTTGTTTACGGGGAGGGGCACTACCCTTCCACTTGTTGACACGTAGGGAACACTTATGGGTTGTTTATATGGTTACCACCCAGCAATGTAAATGGTTTCCTGGCTTAGGCTACAGGAAACCATTTGGCTTGTCACTCAGTGTAAAGACCTCTGAGAATGAAAGAAGAGTAATAAGCAGTGACAGGAAAGATGGAAGAAATAGGAAGAGAGGAGGGCAGACAAAGAAAAAGAATGATAAAGGTGAAGGAAAGCAGCACTGCATCAAGTGAATGGATGATGGTCGCCAGCACCCACTACTATGCACTTTACACAGTCATAAAGTTTCAACAGCCTTCCATATAACTCATTTGTAATCTTTTTATTATTCTCTAACATGTCCTGGCATCTAACAGCTTATTTATAATTATTCCCCAGGTAGTAAAAGGAAGCACCATCCCCTCAACAATATATCAGTATAAGATTTTTAGTTGGTGGTAAGGTCTGAGGAGGAGGAGGGGTGGAGAGGGGAAGATGGGGCTTGGTGGTATGGGGGGTATATAATTACAGCACGGTGAGGCGAGAGAGAGAGTAGGGTCACTGCCTGCACCCACACTCCTCTCCTTCCCAAACTCTCCTCTCCCAGACTCGTCCACTGCCACCATCTTCCATTTCCCATTCCGCAATAACATCATCCCGAATTCTCACGTTCCCAGGCCTTAAAATCTCCTTGATTTTTGTCAGAATATTGGGTATTCGCCATTCTATTTCTGTCTCTTCCCCTCCCCCTCACTTGAGTTAGTCTTTCATTAATCTCAACGGCAAAATATAGCATAATGACGGGCGTTATCACACCATCGCCCATGAATTTTCCGGTAACACCATTATCAATAAAGGCTACTGGAGACTTTTTTTTTTTTTTTTTTTTTAAGGTGCGACAACCACTCTCTTGACACCTGTGTTTATGACAAATTACCTGCAGCAAGTGGGGCATCGACGGTGACAAACTGACTTTACGACCGATACTTTGACTGCTTTTGGTATGTGTCCGGGGTTATGGGCCAGTCTCAACCTGCTGTGTCGCAACAACTGCTTTTCAGGATGCCAGAGTATCGTGTCGTTGTATCTTGTGTTGTCTGTGATGAATGAACATGTAAAGGGCGAGCTTGAGAGCAGATTTGGCCATCACTGATTACTGCCGTCTCGTGACCATCACCATCGATCTTAGCTCAGGACCATCATCGTGCCCCCACTGCCACCACCACCTTCGACCAGTTAAAGCCTATGATACTCTCTGTCCTTTCACAGTTATTCGTATTCTTATTGCAGGAAGGACCAACAGAATAAAAGGATTACGTGATAACTGTGTGCACGAGGAACACAGGAGCGATCAGGCCATATCTTGCAATACCTGGCAGAGTCCGGACCTCATTGTGTGTGCTCCTTGAGCGTGTCGCGGGGTTGCGCTCTGGAATACATTACAACGAGCGACAACAAAGGGAAACTTGGCGGAGTTCTGTTTGTCTGACAACTTGCTCTGTCGAATTTCAGCTGGTCACTAGCACCATAATAGAAACTGAGGTTGACGCGACCGACCATGTGAACGACTACCCTTCAGCTTTACTGTGAAGTGTTGAAAAATATAATCAGTATTATAGCTGTGCGGTCCAGTGGAGTGCCATGTGTGTTGCGACCGATCGTGAGCACCAGCTGTCATGCAGCACAGCCAGCTGAGCCCCGGAGCACTATGAGGAGTGCATTGCGAGGGTGGGCGTGGGTGTGGGCGGCGTGGGCGTACTTCCACGCCTTCCTGCCCTGTCATGCCCTGGCAGAACCCAAGGCTGCCGTGTTTGGAGGAGTTCCCATCATCGACGAGAAAGGTGGGTGTTGAGTATTACAATTTTCAAAATACTTTTGTTCATTTCTTGGGGTATATATTGCATTATGATGTCCGTGCGACACTGATGGTTGGCATTACATGAGGCATGAGATTTATTGACGGTCGTCATTTATAAGCTCTTGCGAGGTGTATATATGTATGCAGATGACGGGGCTGTGTGATGGAGCACCGAGCGAGGAAACCTGAGGATGTGTTTAGCCTTGGACGATAATGGTTACCCCTCCCTCCCCCACTGGAAATCATGTTACCCTATCATACATCAGTCACCAGGATGAGGCTGGGTGGATGTTAGTGATGCTGGAGAAGATTCGTGAAGCTGTATAGGACTTGAGAGGAATGGTGGCCTACTTCGTATGTCATCAAGAATGACTTAGTAATGATTCTGATAAACACTCAAGACAGTCTCGTATTCTACCATGAGTAAATCATGAACTAGACAGGTTATGTAGGAATACGAGCATGATTTATCTAACTGAAAACAGGAGGAGATTATGGACCTTAGAAGACTGGGGAGATGGATTCGAGACACTAATTAACTCTCAAGGTAGGTAGAAAATTGTGTTTTTATGCTAAAATAAAGATGAGTAATGTTTACTCGTTTTCCTCTGTACTCAGCTTTTTCGCTCAAGCTCAACACTATCCCAAACGACCTTTCAGTCTTGCTCTAACACATTTTGCACTCATTGACACTAATCTTAACACTTCCTATAGGCAACTCTGTGTTCATAACACCGCTTGCATTCATGAACACTTTCCCTAGCACATGCACACTGTCCCTGATAACGTTCTTATCAAAATAACCCTAACACAGACTCATGCAAACTGCCTCTAACAACACAAGATTCATGCAAACTGACCCTAACAACACACACTCAACCAAACAGACCCGAACAACAAACACACACATGCAAACTGACCCGAACAACACACACACGTGCAAACTGACCCGAACAACACTTATTCGTACTGTCCGTAACACACACTGCTGCTGTCTCTAACAACACACTCATGCAAACTGACCCAACAACATTTACTTATGCAATGTCCTTAACAACACCTCGTACATCGTCCCAAACACCTCTTACACTCATACACATTGTTCCTTACTTCATACAATCATATACCATGGCCATAGCACCTATCACACCCATACTCACTGCCCGACACTTCCTTTACTAATACTGTACAGTCCCCAACACTTACAACTCATACACGGTCCTTAATACTATTATACCCATACAGTCTCTGACACTGCAAGCACACCCGTACACACCGTCCCTAACACCGTTCATATTCACACGTAGTCTCTAACCTAACACTGGCTACACCCGTACACCTTGTCATTAGCATCTTTTCATTCATATCATACAGTTTCTTGTCTTTATGCCCCTGGTGTCCATATAAATAGTTCCTAACACCTTGTGCCCTAAAGGCCCTTCCACATGATTAGTGGGCACCTACGGTGTCCAAGCACACTCCTCATAAGTTTCGAAGCATGGTGACCAAACACGCTATAAAGAGTGGAGCATAAGCAGTGATGATGCATCAATTCATCATGCCTACACGATCAGTTTCTAAGCATTTTACATACCCATACTCCAACACCACAGGTGCTCACTAACCGTGTGGAAAGGCCTTAATACACAGCACATAATACCTCCTACTCTAATACACCGTCCCTAGCACCTTTAAATCCAGACACATATATCCCTCCGCCCCCCTCCTTAAACTCATAGGTACAGCGTCTAACCTAACACATTTTACACACAACATACAGACACTTGCATCCATTACATCTTGTCGCCCTTACCAACACTACTTGGTCCTCGCCGGCCTGTCCAGATAACTAATTTCCGTTCTCTGCGCCATTTATTAAATTTTTCTTGTTCAGGAAAGTTTAGATAAGGTTAGGTTTGTTATCGCTCGCCTTTACCAGGTGAAACGATAATGTTTTTGCCCGTGTGTGTGTGTGTGTGTGTGTGTGTGTGTGTGTGTGTGTGTGTGTGTGTGTGTGTGTGTGTGTGTGTGTGTGTGTGTGTGTTCATCTCATGAATACCTTCAGCTATCAACATGAAACCTTCAGGGTATCAAGATATGGCCAAAATCTTGGACGATTTCGAAAATGGGCAGTCGAGGTCAAGGTCACCAACATGGCTGCCAAAGGTCAACTAGTTTTATCGCCAGCCTTTAGCACCGTTACCTCTCATCAACGGCTTGAGCTATCAACATGGAACCTTCTGGGTATCAAGACAAAACCAAAATCTTGAACTTGGCCAATAGCATATTCCGGCGGGAGATTAGCATTCGGCTGCCGAATGCGTTTCTTTCATTTTCCAAGTATCATGTTAGTTAGTTTGTTCGTCAGTTGGGTTAATCGATTAGGTCAGGTTAAGTTAGGTTAAAGAAGGGAAAATGGAAGGGTGATCAACTTCGGAATAAAAACTTAGTACGTAATGCAGAAATGGTATACAAAATGGAAATCTGTGTCCGGGATGTGACGAATCCGTGAGAACAAACACTAAAAATATAAAATAAATAAACCAATATCTTAATAGGTACATTAAAAGCAAGCTGACTTTTCCATACGCCACCACACCCACACATTTAATCCCGTCACTTACTGTCATAAGTCTACGAATACCACTCCACTGTCTCGCTCGTACTGTACACTCACTTAAAAAAGTATCGTTACACTTTCTGCGCGATATAAACTCACACCACAAAGGAGACGTTTGATAACAGCATTCCTCCAACCCTACCGAGACAGATGGATTGTTCAGTATAAAGCTCATCGGACCTCCCTGTAACGATACTTTTTCGAGTGTGTGTACATACACATACCCACATAACGTCACCCACACTCCACAGACGGTACCAACTCATATACCCATCATACAGCTAAAGTAAACCTCATCCGTGCACCTCATATTTTCATGCATCTCATACTCTCCCAAAGAATCCTACATGCTTATATCTTCATACAATCCCTAATCTCATCCATGCACCCCTGAGCAACGTCACTTGTTTCACTCACACCCCCCCTACAGTCCCACATAATTCCACTCAACTCCGACACAGCCCTAATTTCACTTACAAACCCACATACATTAACATACAACATTTAACTCATATAATCACGCGAACACGCACTCTAACCCATACAGGCCAACACAGTACCACTGATACCTACCAAAATACACTCGCCCAAACAACCCAACACAGTCTCACCCACATACCTTACACACGATCTCCTCGTCACACCCCGATCTCTTTCACATATTCCACTTACCATCTCACCCGCACACCCAGTACAGTCTCGTCCATACAACCACACTCAGTTCCGCCGGTAGGCTGCATCTCCAACAATTCCCTACCTCAGCCATACACCGTCATACACCCCCACACGCCCCTGGTCAAGCTCCTCGTCAATACCAATCGATGACGGAACCCAACCCTCGCCAGCCACGGATAACGAGGGATTTTACCCAGACTTAACACGGGGACCAATTGTGCGGCATAATTAGTGGAGAGGCTGGAAGGGTCTGGAGGGGTAAGGCACGGTGGGGGTAAAAATTTGCGGTTAGCCTGCTGGTATCTGGGTTATCCTGTTGTGTTGGTGGAAAAATGGGGTTGGGGAGATGTCTGGACGTTGATAGGCTTTTGTGTATGGATGTGGATGTAACAGTAACTGTGAGTTCGATTTGGAGAGGGTGTGAATGCTGTTGTGACTGTAGCAGCCACAGGTGTGAGAGTTCCTAGGAGTGACCTAAAGGTGTGAATTTTTGTGAATATTTTTGAAGTATGACCATACTGAGGAACGGACCATAAGTGTAAATGTGGCGTGTATATAAGTGTGTGGAATACCGAATGAAGATGTGGGAGTTTACACTAAATATATCAAGAGCTACTTTCGATGCAGGAACCTCGTGTGGATTTGACTAAAGCGGACTAAGGAAAGCTACAACATTAGCTAGAATACATATTATTATGGGAAATTTCCAAGAAAACACTTCAAATACTGCTTCAGGTACCGCAGGCCATACGCCGATATTTATATTTACAATAGGCATAATAAGCGACCACGGCATGTTACTCGTTTCTTACAAAACACAGAACATAATGAGCCTCACCAAGCCTTCCTGATGTTACACATTTTTCTCACGCAATGTGAGAATATAAGACCGATTCGTTACTCAAGGTGACGCATCCCTCAGCCACATCTGCAACTCAGACATCCTCTCTCAACAATTTATACTTTACACTTGACATGTATCTCGCGTGAGAATACCAATTACTTCCCCTTCCAAGGCTATTATAGTGTGCCTCCAATACGGCCGTTCCCCCGGACCCTGGAACCGTGGCCGTGTGTCACCGGAGCGCCACCCGACACTTTACACGTCATTACCCCGTACACACTCGCCGCCCCTCACACCCCCACAACCTCCCTACACCGTCTGAGGCTCCCTTACACCCTAACTGTCTCAGTTCATACCCCCATCTACCACACCCTTAAATCACCCGGCTGCATCTCGTCACACGCCCACTGCCCCCTTCATACCTCCACCCCTACATTTCACTTTACTATTCCTCACGGCCCTACTGCCCTGACCCCTGACCCCCTCCCCCCAACTGCTCTTCACATCTTCACTGTTCCTGTGCACCTCTACTGCCCCTCACGCACCCCACTATCCACCTTGCACACACCTGTGTCTCACCTATAGCCACACTACCTCTCACAAATCGACTCATCTCGTTTCCCACACTCCCATTCCCTACGACGTCTCCACACTGTAGCCTACTCCTCCTGTATCTTATCTATCTACCCTTCACAAATCAAGCCAGTACATACGCTGAGGAGTTTCTGGTTATAACACCCATGGAAATTCAGCAGTTTTAATTTAGATCGAGTGTAATTAAGATGCAAATGTAAAAGGTAGGATTTTTCGTGATAGTTAATTACTGGAAAACAATATAAGTACGCTGAACATAATTCTGAAACATTCACTAACCCTGTTTCTGACTGTTACACCACTTCCCTGCTCCCCACTTTCCACGACAGCTAAGAGTTCATCAGAGAGGAAAAGGCGAGGTGCTATGGGTAATACCTTTATCGGATGACGTGAAGCCAGTCCTGCCCCTCTGTTAATCCGCTTGGTTACTGCGGGCCACGCTCTTCTGACGTCACTATTAACTGCCTCCCGTAATACTGAGGAGGTTTGGCCGTGATATACATTAGTTCTGTAAAAAGAATGACGGAACCAGGAATGAATGTAAGTGTATGAGCAGCAGTGATGAGAGAGAGAGAGAGAGATTCAGTGAAAACACAAGGACTCAAAATAAGGGATATGAAAGTATTACACAAAAGGAAATAAGAACGGGTGCTATGTTAAACTCCTTAATTATTCAGTAAGAAAGAGAGAGAGAGAGAATGACGGGACGGAAAAAAAAAAAAAAAAAAAAAAAAAAAAAAAAGGTAATTTAGAGTGTAATAAGAATGCCTAAGAAAGAGACGTGTAAATAATGAGGTTATATAATGCCTCTAGTGGAGGCTCGCACGCCTGGCTTCTACGCACTTCCTACCATCATTCCTTGTCCATTCATCACCCTACCATTCATTAGGGTTAAGACCAGAAGGGGCGGGCCCAATAGGCACAAAACCCGAGTACTTCGCCTCCCTTCAGCCGGGTGTGAGTGACAGGTCATCTTGGGTCGCCCTCGCCCGTCCATTGATTGGTCAGACAAGGGGGAAAAGGTGCATTTTCTTCGTAGAGCTGTTCTCTTCCGTTGGTGTGGGTTCTGGGGGGACGGGGAGGGGGCAGCGTAGGCTTACGTGAGAGCGGATGGTAAGGATGTGTGGGGATAATCATACAGCCAGAACGCTGGTGTTTGCTGAAGAGGGTAATTCTGGGGGATTTATATTAGTTACAGGAAGAAATTGCCTTGTTTTTGTGCAATGCTGTACTGAATGAAAGGCCATAGTAGTAGTAGGAGGAGAGAGAGAGAGAGAGAGAGAGAGAGAGAGAGACTAAGCGTTTATATTCAATGTACAAAGAGGAAAGCCATCTGCATACCCAGAGTAAGAACGTTTAGAAAAGCAATACACAAAAACTTCCAGCGTGTTAGGATATAATGTTGATTAAGGTGTAATATCCTGTCTGAGTGGGTAAGCTACCGTGAAATTACGAGAACCCAGAATTTCCCTCGTGCAACACTCCGTCCCCAGTCCGATATATCTTCCTTTTTGGCACGTGCGTCTTCCCGATCCACGTTCCTTGCTCTAATTTCCCATGCGAATGAAGTTTGTTAAATTCTGAATTGGGCCTCGGCGCCACCATTGGATTAAACCGGACACGCTCAGAGTCGGCACGGGTTAGCATAAACTAATCTGCAGCTTTTACGGCTGATTTTCGCTGTGTGTATGAGCAAGGGTCAGGTTGGGTCCGAATTTGAGCAACGTTTACGAGATGTTGCGTGTACTCTTAGCTAGGTATAACTTTACAATTCAGTCAGTAGTAAATATGCAAATGACCGTTTCATAGTTTTTAGAGTGAACATTTTATTAGTTAACGAGCACATATCCTAGCTCAGTCTTCGACCAGCTTTCTCTCAAACTGATTTGTGTTGTACTCATGCAGATGCATCCACTTGTTTACAAACAGTTTGTTCATCTGAACTTGACAAGAGGTCTTCGTCCTTTTCACGCTAATATTCCGTAGCTGAATGGCATATTAGGACAATACTACGACCCCTACATCCTTTCTCTACCACTTCTTCGTGACTAGCACCATACCTTGCAGTTCATCTTTTCCTACAGCTCTGAATTCAAGGTGGAGACTGCACAACTGTACCAAGCTATAGTGTATATGAATATTGTGTAGTATAGAGGATTTGTGCTAAGCTTTCGTTTGTGTGTGTGTGTGTGTAACGACTTTTCGATATTTTTTTTAAACCAGAAGTAATGGACTTCATTTGGTATCGTGATTTTTTCTCCCCAAAGAATAATTGTCCACTTTAATACCTACTGCAAGTCAAAGCTTTACTTTACTTCTCAAAGACATACTGTATGTTTCCGTTTTTTTTTCTTTTCCTCCGTTCACATAACCGACATCCTTTATCTTCAAAGTGGACGAGGGAATAGCTTGTACTCGTGACAAAGAGGGAATACATTACTGTGAAATTACGAATCAGGTGGTGAGTATAAATGAATGTTAGAGTTAATGGCAGTAATACCTGCAACGAAAAACCAATGCGGTGCGGGGTTTATTCTTTGAGGTTATTCTACGCTTGATAATCCTTGTTTTTACATTCATTGCTGTTTTTATTCGTCTTTCTCCAATCGTACACAGGCTACCTTAAACGTGTACAATCTTCCCATCCTACTAACATAAACATATCAACAAACACCTATCGCTTTTGCTTACTTCTTCACTCAGTCTCTTCCTCTCTCACGTAAGCAAATACACATTCGATCGTCCGCACACGCAAACTAACTTACACACACACACACACACACACACACACACACACACACACACACACACACACACACACACACACACACACACACACACACACACACACACACACACACACAAAGGCTCGTACTCTAGACTGATGCCTAGTGTACAGTATATGGAATGGTGTGAAATTATATCTATCTATTTACTGATGATAATAATATTAGCTATACGTAAATATATAGAGACAGATGTTAGTGATAGATGAGACACTCCCATTCACTCGATGTAGTGCAACGTTAAACTGACTCTGCAGCTCATATGGTTTCTTATACTCGTAATCCAAGAAAACATGGACTATGTTGCGTGGAACCCATATAATCGATGACGCGTGGTGGTCTACAGGGCTAAGGCGCTCCAGCCGGACAGAGCCCGTAGTAGAGGCATGGTCGAGAGTTATTGCACACATAATGTCACTCGTGGGAGAGTGGGGCTGGTCACCTTTGACTTCAATGATGGAACTGATAATCCTAACCCCAGGCCCCTATTTACAAGATTATATATATATATATATATATATATATATATATGGATGGATATAGATATATAGATAAATACCACAATGTAATAACACTTCATACACACAACTATACTATCAATTCAACACACGCACATGCAATCTGCCCCACGTAAAACACACACACCATCATGAGCGTGGCTGAGGACAGAATGGCAGTTGAAGTAGATAGGCTGGCTAGAATTAAAAATGTGGGTTTATTATACCCTCGTGTATGCGCGCGAGCACACGCACACACACACACACACACACACACACACACACACACACACACACACACACACACACACACACACACACACACACACACGATGTATAAACAAAGTACAAGTATACGACGTAGGAAGTACTACAGTATATTTAAAAGGCTTTTCATAAAAAACAATCCATCCATCATCCAATCCTACGTTACTCCATGAGGAGCCTAGGAGCCCAGGGCTAGGCAAGTTGGTCCTGACATTTAAGATGCGAGTGACCAGCCTCATTCATCCCTGAGTGGCATTAAGTGAGCTATAACCCCAACCACCCCTTGGATATAAAACCTTCACCAGCTCAATCCGACTGAAGCGCCGTTATTACCCACTAAGCCACCAGGCGCCATAATTTGGTTGTATGGTTACCACCCAGCGTAGTAAATGGTTTCCTGGTGTACAGGAAACCATTTGGCTTGTCACTTATTGTAGAGTCACCCATAGGCAGAAGGACGATGAAAGAATGAAGGAAAGAAGACTAAAGAGGAAGTGTAAAGTCCCCCGCAGGCAGAAGGACGAGGACAGAATGAAGTAAAAAAGACAGAAGAGGAAGGAAGGAATGGAGAGAGGAAAGGAAAGCGCAGACACCCGAGGGCAGCACTACATCGAGTGAGTGGATTACGAGCGCCCCCACCTACCGTACCACATCATAATATACAAATACATGATAATACAAAAACAAGTTATTGATAGATGAGGGACACATGATAATACAAAAGCAATTCGTAGATGGATGAGAGATCATATGGGGCTTTGCTAAAGAAAAGCCTCTTATGGGATTTTGCTAGAATGAAGCAACGTGAATGTGAAAATCCTCAGGCAGTTAATGAGGCACAATATGGGACTTCGCTAAAGTGGAACTCCCTTCATGTGGAAATCCTTATGATGTGACTGACAGATCGGGCTGCTCAGAGATACTCTCGCATCTAAAAACAGGCATGGAACACTAAGAAGTAAAATATAGTATGGACAGTAGAAAGTAGTACCGACATGAGCATGGCTACCTCACGGGTGAAGGGGAGTGGAAGGGAAAGGAAGTTGCCGGGGGGTGGGGACGTTAGCTTGTGTTTAATGTGACTGGGGGTGGTTTAGGGGACAGTGGCTCACGGATATCCAAGCTATGTCGACCAGGAGCTTCAGCGCGGTATGGTGATGGGGGATTATATGAATATGGTATCCAGTCTGCATCTGCATGGATCAGACGTGATTATTCTCTCAAACGCCTTTCTCGAAAGTCTGAAAAGTAGAAAGCGAATAATTATTAGGGATTTGAGAAATGCAATGCTTCAACTCAATCCTTAAAAGGATAAAAATATGTCAGCTGCCGTAATGATTGGGGGAAAAAAAAAGTGTTTGGGTTAGAAAACCTGATAGGGAATTATATCCCCTCCTCCGTATCTACTAATTCGTACAATGTTATCATTAAAGGAAAATGATGTAGCACTATACTATTATTATTAACTTTTGTCGTGCGAGGAACTAAGCAGAACCTCACAACAGACATTCCCAGCAATAAAACTTAAACTAAACCTCGTTCTATTATTCCCCATGCAGTAAACATGTTCCGTACGCGCTGCTATGGCTAAAGTTTCTCCAGGACGATCGCAGTAAAGTTTGTGGAATTGGTTTGTCATTATTTATAGCAACATGTTTCCTCCTAATATGCAGTTGAGGCTTGTATTATTTACGGACCTGTAAGGGGGAGGTGGATTAGCTTAATTAACCCCTTTACTATGATGTTTTTTTTTGTCCACTTTACTTCTGACCACCCAAGATGATTTTTTTCTTGGCTTACAAAGTATCTACATATCTTCAGGTTAAGACAGTCTCCTCCCCAAACTCCATGTTCACAACGCTATTTATTGATTTATTTTTACTTTCAAACTTTTTTTTAATAGCTTCGAAGGACCTCTTTCAGTGAAGGGATTAATACTTGTTAAGGGTCTATTTCTTTCGCGCGCCTGTTCATGGATGAGTTGTTATTAGACAAGTACAAAGGAAAATGTTAAGCGTGTTCTAGAGTTAATGAGACGAAGCAGGTGGCCAGGCAGTGGTGCGAGGGTGAAAGGAAAAGGCAGAAAGGGACTAAGAAAATGAAGTATTACAAAGTGACCGTGCTAGTAGAGAAGAGGGAGTAGCAGCAGATTGGGGGGAAAACTTAAGGATGGAAAACAAAAAAAAGGCGTCGAAAGAATCAAAACAGCAGCATGAAAAACAACAGCGACCTAATATGATTAAGGTTCAGACATGTTTGCAATGCATCCATTCGTTCACTTATACATACAGTATGTCCATGCCTCTAGACAAAATATTCCTCATTTATTTCGCCACACAAAAAAATCAACAACCTTTCTAATAAAGCCCCTTCAGTACAAGAACGACAGACGATTACATTCAGATTTCGAGACATTTCTTACAAGAGAGGTTAGAAACTTTCCATTAATACCTTCAGTACAGTTAAGTCTTATGATAACGAGACTATTAAATTTACCTTCTGTGAGAACTGTCACAGTGAAAGGGTAACTACTGTAGCAGCAACAGAGTGAACTACTGTATGGCGAGGGTGGCTGAAGCCGAACCAGTTGGGTGTAACCTGGAAGGGCCGGGACGGGGCTTCACTATTCAGGAGACGGGAGGAATGTAAACACTGGAGAGAGCAAACATGCCTGCGTATTTCACCCTCTCCTTCACTTCCTCCGACTGCTGCTACCACTACTCATTTCCGTACCCAACGATCCCTCTATAGGCAACCCTTCATACTGTAGTTTATCTCGTTTTCCTGATAGCCTATTTATTCCTTCTCCTGGCTCCCACTACCATTACTGTCCTTATCATTTACGTTCGATCTCTAAATTCTTCACTACATTTTTCAGACTAACTTGTTATCCCTCTAGTTATTTACCTCTTTTTCTACTGTTCGAATTTTTGTTACAATAACCGGTACTACTATGTCGGTATCACCTCAACGCTTGCAGCCATTTAGTTTATACCTTACAATATTATTACTTCTGCGTCTAACTTACAATTACTGCTATGTTTATTTTTCCTTGGTACATTCTCTCCAACCCTCTCCTCTCCTACACCTGCCACAGTCACTATAATCCTTATATTTACCAAATGATTCTTCACATCAACACTGATATATGTAATTATTCTTATCTACCATATATTTATACTTCTTCCTACCACAACCCTACCACGTAAGCACAACCACGACTCTCCTCCTCCTCTTCACTCTCCCCGATCCCAGTCAAGGCCTCCAATCCCTCTCATCTCGCCTCTACTCTCCAGCTTCTCTAAACACTCAGCCCCTTCATATCACTCTCCCACTGCTCTCCCTCACTCTCTGCCTCTCTCATCTTCCCTCTGCCGTGCTCGTAGGCCCCAGATTCCCCACTGCCTAAGTCTCCCCTCACTTCTCAATGAACTCAGACCCCAGTTACCTCTCAGTCCTCTTACAATTCAACAGCCCCTTACCCTATCCACTAAAACCCCCCTTGCATCTTGTCTTTGCCGTCCTCTTAGAATCTAGACTCCCTTACCCAATACCCATATCTCCCTTAACTTTCAATCCCCTTATCATCTTACCTTTGCCGTTCTCTCAAAATCCACACCCCTTCATTTATATCTCCACTCACTCCTAGCCTCTGTTCGACCCTGACCGTCTCTTAAAACCTCTTAGCCTCTAAAGTGTTCCCACTCACTCTCAATCCCCCTCATTTATCCTCTGTTGTTCTCTCAAACCCTCCCTTACCAAAGTCTCGAAGCACATATAAGGTGTGATGAGAGAAGATCTAGGAAGGGGCCAGATGAAAGGTTAGGGCGTCATGTAAGGGGCTATCAGCAAGCTCAAAGGGCCCCCCCATATCTGCACCTTAATGACCCGTAGGAAGCTTCTTTACCATAAGCGGGGAAAATGATGCTGTTCCTCTCCCGCAGCGAGGACCAAATCTACATGTTTACGCTTCATCCTTCACAATTATCATACGCAAGTTGGGTCCTCCATTACCAAGTCCAATCCGTAAATTACAGTTATGGCCGCCGCGTTTTGGTGCTGGAAGGGTTTTTTTTTTTTTTTTTTTTTAATTGTATTTTTCTTCAATGGTCAGTTCGTAAGTCAGCCCCAGTATGTAACTGGGATGCCGCCAAGAGAAGCAGTAAATTCTCCGTTTATCGCTAAACAAGTGACAAGACACTCCTTAAGACAGGAGAAAGTGCAATGTTTTTATAGCATGACGGGTGATATATGGAGTTCTATAGGAACGCCACCTTTTATTTTGTGGAAATACGGAAAACTGAAGGAAAATTTTATATACTACCGAAAAGTAAAGAGAGGAGTAAGGGAGAGATGATAAGCCGGGCTGGTGGGAGAGGCGGAAGATGCGCCATGTGATTGTAAAACAACACTTAAGAAGTGGAGATGCGATAAAGTGAGTGCTTGGTAATTGGGTCCATACTGTATGCTCGCCTAAAGGTAGTGAAGACCGAGTAGGAGGGTAGGCACCGTAATAAAAAAAAATTGATGGTATAATAACGGCCTTCAGAACTGTGCACAGATGAAGAGGGGAACTGAATTCGAGGTTAGAAAGGACTGTACATGAAAAGGAAATTAAACCTTACATGTGTTGGCAAGGTACAGAATGTTAGGAGAAGGATGCAGGGCCTATATATGCCTGCACAGATAATATGGAAGAGATTAGGCAGGGCAGAAGGGAAGAGTGGGATGACAAAAAATGGTGCATGAATAGATGAAGGTGGGAGTCAGAGAGAAAGAGAGAGAGAGAGAGTTAAAAAGTAGTGTATATGGCATATTGGGAGGAAAAGGAAGTACAATAGTGAGGATGAAATAAGGATGCTGGATAGAAAAATGGAAGTGAGGGAGGACATGGGTTGTGAGGTGTTCGACTCGACTCCTCCCACACAGCCAGGGAGGGACTCTGTGGTTTCGTGATAAATGTATCCCGTCACGCTCAATAATTGGCCTGAGTGACTGCTTGTCCTAGTCTGACACTCACAGATGCCTCAATCACTCCCAGCGGTTTCAGTCCCGCATTTAACTCTTTGGCCGAATAATATATTTCTTACTTGAATCTAACTATTTAAATCAATTTTGTAGAGACTCCTAGTAGTGACATGATTAAAGAAGGTAATGGACTAATTAATGCAGTTCATAATTTATCTCCTGTGAAGAATAAAATCGTTTAGTAATGGCAAGAATTAAAATTTTTATAAGACGTCACCATTGCGTATGTTAACAGTTCGTGAATAAATTTTGGCCTTCTCAATAAATTAATAATCAAATGAACTTGCAGACTAAAATGGTTATGTGGTTCACTTCCCCTTCGTCCAAACAAAGAAAATATTAAAGCGTAGATCAAACCGGTCACACTCAATCACCAACACATACACAGACAGAAAAACATGCACATATATTTGCACACACAACACACAGAGAGACGGAACAATTTCTCCAACATTTTATAGCACAGTTTTGGGGGGTGCTGGTGTAGGTGTATTTAAATATATTCAAATGCAACTTTCACTCGCTAAAGGTGACAACTCCAATGAAGTGTGACACTTCAGAACACCAAATGAGTCATGTTTATGTGTTGGGAGGAGAGGGACGTGAATACACTGATAAGGACTGAAGTTAAAATGAATTAAGAAAGAAATGAAAGAAGAAGGATGAGAAAACATAAATGGGGTGGACGCTTGAATGAATAGGGAAGTTGAAGACGGGGAGGAGACAAAATTGTTACGTAGAAGACTGGATACCGTATTAGGAGAATATGAATGAAGACTGAAGATGTCCGGCTGCAGTGAATGGAGAGGCACCTGTATGAAAGCATATAGAAGGTAAAGACATGCCACGAGAGAATGATATAGTACGGTATTTAAGGAAAAGAGTACAGAAACACCAACGGTCTGTGAAATGAATTATATTAAGGTACCGCAAAATAATACACAAGACGCAGCAAAGGCTCAAGAAATGTAGACCGAAAACTGAAATTAAGTATAAAACTGAACGAAGTGACAAAGGGAGCCAACGAAAGGAAGATAATGAAGAGGTGGTGGTGAAAGACAAGCAGATTTATGGGGAAAGAACGCAGATTTAAGGGAAAAATTTTTGTGAAAGACGAAAAGTACAAGAAATGAAAAGTACTGGAAGACTGAGACACTAAGCGACAAGTACAAACCTGAAGGGGTGATTGAAGGAGACCAAGGAGACCGGAGAGGGTGCGTGAAGAAGGGAGGGGTGGTGGTGGTGGTGGTGGTGTGTTGGGTATCGTGTAAGTTTGACAGATGTAAAGGGAAAAGTGTACGACAAAAGGGAAAATTTAGGATGTAAGCGAAAAGTATATAACCGAAGGGATGAACGAAATGAGGGCTAGAGAGAGGGATGGAGAGACGAAGGGGTGGTGGCGTCTCTGGTGTCCTGGAAGTCGACAGATTTATGGCCTCCCCCAGTGCTCCCGACGCCTCCACAAATATATTTTTATTTTCCTAGACGGTGTGAAGCTGAGCAGGCAACACGTGAATGTGATTAGGCCTACACTCTCATGCACTTACCCGGCCCGCCTGTTTGCCACATGGGTCAGGGGCAAGACTGAGACTAAGCGTTGTCTTGATTATGCGGTTACAGGCTATGTGGCGATTTGCAATATTTTCAAGTTCTGTGAAATAACATATTGGGTACGTCGTTTACGTGCAAAAACGCTTACAGTTAAAAAAAGATGAAAGAAAATTTACTCCCTTAGATATTGTATGAGAAGTTACCGTATTTTAGTACTGTACGGGCTTTAGCTTTTATCTGGAGTGCCGTAATCGTTCTCGGTAAATGACAAGTCGTATGCTAACACAATAAAAGCTAAAAGTGTTCCTTATTTACATAAATCAATGTAGGATATACCAAAATGGAACAGGGTCTGTTCAAAAGTGTAGAAAAATGACTCGAGTCCTAAGCAAGTGTCTCGACGGCATTACATGGAGGGTGAGCCTTGTGGGTCAGTAAGGCGAGTGTGGGTATCGGGTGACTGTGCGTGGCAAGGCGTATTTATGGGCGTCTCTTAAATGTTTTGAGAGCCTGTCTGGCGGAGTTGCCTTACATTTTTATTTACAATTTAAGTGATACATGGCAGGGGAAAAAATACACTGAATCTGCACCTCATTTCGTATAAAAGATTTAAGGACCTTCAACAACTCAAGACCAGTGTTAACTATTTTTTGGTAATGTGATAAGTCTCGCTGTTACAGGAGGTCACCAGATGATTTTTCATTACGATATATAAATGTTTTTTTGGAAAACTTGTTTTACAACCAGTAATCAAGACATAATAATTATGGTAACATTATACAAAACATTTATACAGAGCAATCACTGGTAAATATTAAAGTCCTCGGTGGACATATGTAAGGAGAAGAACGGATTCCAGTGCGAATTATACACTGTGTATGTATATCATCCTCCCTTTCAGTTCATGGCATGTTTTCCCCAGAATTTATCGAGGAGAGGGAAAACAGCTCGCCACTGACTAATTTTTGCCCAGTGTACGTTACTTCTGATTCGTTGGCAAGAAATCTGGCAGGGATGAGGATCAAGTTTGAACTTTTAACAAGAAAGAGTATTATTGCTGCGAGCATCCCCTACATAAACATGCAATTTAGGGACAAAATAACAGGAAATTTACAAAACATTTGATTTATCGTGACATCAGAATGTATAATGGATGCAGGACCCAGAATGGTGGCAGTAATTAAGGTAGGAGTGGCTGTTAACTGGGACATAATGAGTGTTGATGGAGGGGACGAGGGCAATACATGTCTGTATGCAACACCAGCCTCTATGTCACTAGTCACGCACCCACCTACCCACCCATCATCACAACTCTATATTCCTAGCTTTTGTTGCTAGTGTCCTTTTCCTCATGTTCCTTCGTATAACTTACGACCAAAACTACAAAGCACTGAGAGAGCGCATACCTCCGTCAGTGCCATTAAAAAGGATCCGGATCCAGATCCTTGGATATAGGATCCGGATCCGGATTCACCCCCAAATTTAATCAATTCTTTTTTGTTCCATGAACCACCTTTCCACAATATTTCATTGAAATTCACCGTGAACTTTGGAGATATTGTGCGGGATACTCTGGATCCGCCCCCAAATTTAACCATTTCTTCCTTGGCCCACGGCCCACTCTTCCGATAAATTCACCAAAATCCGTTCGTAACTTTTGGGATAATCCTGCTAACAGACAAACAAACAAACAAACGCCGGCAAAAACATAACCTCCTTGGCGGAGGTAATTAACTCGTCAGACTCCCAAACTTGTCACGCAGCTACCAACATTTTCCTTGTGTTCCTTCGTTTGTCTTATACCGGTACCTAAAATTAACTCGTCTAGCCCACGACCCCAGTTCACTTATAACTAGATTCAACCATGCACGGCAACTTCAAACAGAATATAAATAAGCTCATAATACAACACAGACTAATATTAATCCTTTCGCTTCTGTGGACACACTTAAGTCATATTTTATTTATCTTAAATCCAGGTAATTACCTTTAGTGATTATAAATTATAGCAGTTGATGGATTGATATGGACGATTTCCAATGTTACTGAAACAAGACGATTTTATTCAGCAGACAGAAACCCTAGCAGTCCATATGGTTAAAATACTAACATTACTTAGCTGTTACCAACTAGGATATTTTATGAATATAGCCTAGCACTAGGGACTTTAAATTCCTCATATATATATATATATATATATATATATATATATATATATATATATATATATATATATATATATATATATATATATATATAAACTTGCCTATACATCGGAGTTTTCTAATTTTTTATGTTCTAGTGATCTGCTCTGGTCTGGTGTAGTGGTCTGTGTTCCAGGGCTCAGGTAATGAATGACTCCGAGGCGGGCTCAGCTGTTGGTTAGCCTAGTTTTATAGCAGGCTGGAGTGGAGTCTATGGAGGCCTGGAGAATTATATGGGGTCTCACCCCTCCACTCAGCCATTAACTTGAAACTCTGCCTAGGTAAGGATTTTTTCTCTCTCCCTTTTAATTAGAGGTCACTCTTCCGTTTCTTATTCTTTGCCTTCCCGCATGGTAAAAAAGATGATAATACTGGAAGTCTAATGTAAAAACGGCTGTTAAACGTAAATATGATTTCCTCTTCATCATGCTAAATACATAAAAACATCACAGACTTCTTTCCTCAATTGTAACTAATAACTAAGGAATGCTAAAATGCCAAACTATGAATAATTACTGAAAAAAAAAAAAAAATCATACCAGAGCTCCGTAAACGACCAGCGGTTTCCTAAGAGTCTCGGGCAACCAATGACCACCCAGCCACGACGAGAAGAGCCGCAGTTAACTTGCCTGAGCTAAGGTCGTAGGAAAAAGCGACGGCATCCCAAGCACCAGTCCTCCCCTCTCTCCATTCACCCCTACCCCCGTCCCAAGCACTAGCCCTCTCCTCTCCCTCCTGTTCCGTTCTCTTCCTGTCCTCCTCTTCTTGTTCCTTCTCCTCCTCCCTCGTCTTTCTCATCCTTTTTTTTCTCTTTTCCCCTCCTCTCCCTTTTCTCCTTCTCCCCCTCCTCCTCCTCCTCCTCCTCCTCACGCCAGCCCACCCCACCACACTCTAGGGCCAGGCTGCCACGACTCATTAACCTTCCTCGACCCCCGCCACAAGGAGGAGCCACCGACAGTTGTGACCTCTTGTACCTTACCAACCGCTATTTATATCCCCTCCCCCCCAAAAAAAAAAATGTTTATCTGACGATTTTGCTGCAATACCTGATCATATTTTCAACTAACAAGCAGATTCCAGATAAATTTGCCTTAGCCCTTGTCGTCCTGTCATTATATCAACACCTAAACCAAGCACATACTTTAACCTCTCGAAAGTCATACTGCTGCTCGAGGTTTCTTTCCGAGTAAGCCCCTTTAGCTCTTTATCCTTCTCCATGTTTAACACCACTCCCATGTAACTATATGTATATAAAAAAGCCGCATTGTTTGTTTGTCCGTCAATCACGGCCAAACCAATGGCCAGTCACCCCAAGACCTATATACATTCTGAATCAGTGTGACCCAAGGATGGTTTCAGGGGGAGGTCAAAATTCAGCTCTGGGTCATTTGAGGTCACCGGTAGTGTTCACCTTTTTGGCCTGGGCAACGCCGGGTATCCCTGCAGCCCAATTTTTGGCATGGGAGCTTACATGACCTCCAGTTGGGACATAATATGCTATTTGAGGTTGATATCCGAAGTCATTTGAAGTCACCGGAAATACACGCTCGAACGACTGGACCCACCAGCCCAATTTTTGGCATGGAGACTCACATGACCTCCAGTTCGGACATAGGCTATGTGAAGTTGACCTCCAAGGTCATTTGAGGTCACAGGTAATACACGCTCGAACGACTGGACCCGGCAGCCCAATTTTTGGCATGGAGACTCACATGACCTCCAGTTACGACATAGGTTATGTGGGGTTTACAGGTTATGTGGGGTTTACCTCCGAGGTCATCTGAGGTCACCGGTGGGAGGTCATTTGAGGTCACCGGTAATACCGGTAGTAAATAAGCGCGCACAAATACAGTGCGTTAGTCTGCGAAAGCTGAAATAGAAAGTTCCTGGGCCTCTTATAAGCCTTCTTCAAAAGCATAAGAGGTACATGGTCTTTCTGGAGTAGAAAGAATGACTGAACAAGAACATATAGGATTAAAGTGTTCGCCTTTTTGGCCAGGCAACGCCGGATACCCCTGCTGGTTATTTATATTAACCTCTCTACCACTAGATTTTATTCACTTTTCAGAACAGACTTCATGAAAAGGAGAAACCAGATATAGCCTTTATTAATTCCTTAAGTACAAGACGTCTACATTAAGCTGAAATAAATCGTCTGGAAGCAGCAAGAAAAATATACATTTTGGGATTAAATAGGTTAAAACCTACTTCTTGCGTACCTCCAAAAAGGTCGCCTTACGGCTAAGAAACGACACGATCGGCCAGATACACGCTAATTCTTAGTCACTCGAGCCTTCCGCCTCTTTAGTCCCTGTCAGCTAACAACAAGCAGAGTTAATCGCCTGCAGCGAGCCAAGCAAGCTTACGTTTTATCTGCGTCAGAGTCGACAGTGTACTGCCTCATAAATGTTCATCACTTGCTAACTTCAGCTAATTGCTCATCTGGTGAAAATGCAACTCTAACACGCATTTTAAAGCAAGGCTTTTTTTTTTTTTTTTTTTTTTTTTTTCCGGCCTTGTGTAGAAGCAACATGAACACATTTCCAGTCCTTAGAGTATTTTATTTCTTTCAATACTTTACTGAGAAGCAGCCAAGACTTGCCTGTCCTTCCTACGGTGAGATTTTTCTTGCATCGCAATGACCTAAGTCTTCCCACGATTTCCAAAGGTTCGCCAGAACTTCAGAAGATTCCCTGAGGTCTCTCAGAATCTTTCCAGATTCCCTCAACACCCGGGTTCCTCTCTTAAGTCCTCCACAGTCTGTCGAGTCACCAGGGACCTCAACAACCCGTCACCCCCAGCAGTATTGTGACGGCGGCCAACAATAAAAATGTATACGTGATGGGATTTAAGGTGTTTGAGAAGGTATTGTCCCGGACCTCCATAAAGAGTTTTTACGGGCAGCTTTCCGGGGAGGAGGGTCAGGATTTACGGGCTCGAGGTCTATTGGAGGAAGAGGGAGTTATGGACCTGTCCGGGAATGTTGTAAAAATACCGTGTGTCGTCTTATTTGTTTAGTGACATGAGGTAAGGGCGTATTTTATCCAAAGAAGACTTTTTTTTTTTTTTAACTTAGTGATGCCTCTAATGAAAATGGAAGATTTCTTTGTGTGTGTGTGTGTGTGTGTGTGTGTGTGTGTGTGTGTGTGTGTGTGAATGACAGTTTTAAAGTTAATCATTACAGAAACTAAACTATCAATGTTTAATTTTAATCACTTCTCTAGGGATAAAATCGAAGGCAAGTCTTTGTTTAATGGTGGTGAAAGATGACAGTAACAAAAGGCGTATGGAGGATGCAAGCGGACCGCCTTAGTAATTAACCCCTTCATTACGACAACGTATTTTTAACTATATACCTGGCATCTCCAAACGATTTAAGTCAGCTTTGGACTGACTTTTTCCCAATGAAGGGAGGTTATTTATAGCGTTTGCCAACTCTTCATTGCCAGAGGTCCTTCGAAAGTACAACAGCCCAGAGGAAGCCAGAATAAAACACAAAAATACAATCTCGCAATGTAAGCTCTTAATTTCCAAACTGGACAAAGGCTACTGAGGTTCGCCCCAGTTGTGTATTGTGTTGACGTGGCTCTTTTATTCCTTTACGCTCCCTTTCCATCGAAGTTTTTCTCTTTTTTTCATTCTTATTTTTATTTTTGCAGCGTCTTCTGTATCATTTCCTACTTTCTTCTTTTCCTTTGTCTCCACAGACTTCATCCACACTGCGGTCTTACATGTCATTTTTAGGCCTTTTTCTCGTAGTTAACGGTATTCATTTATTATTCTACTGTTCTTACTCTTCAACTAGCATTTTTATTTTGGGTTTAATGTTTATATTCCGTACCATTTATTATCTGCTTTTGAATCTCCCATCACCCTTAGATTTCTCCCTTTCATCCGTCAGTATTTACATACTAACCCTTAAAAAGGTCCTTCATGACAATTTGCCCTCATTTTTCCTCTTCAGTCGTATGCGTTCATATCTCTTCACCGAACCAAACTCTACCACTGTTGTTTATCTACTGTACTTATTCATCCAACATCTTTTCCTCCGAACAGTTTTTATTACCGTGTAAGTCTCCTTTCCATTGTTCCTTAGCAATTTCTTTTCATCCCTTTGTCTTCCATTTTAGAAGACATTTTATTTTTCCCATGCCTGTCCTCTTTGTCACACGGTCCGTCCCTTTTTTTCCCCCAGCCTCGCTATGAATGGAACCTAAAAAGAATTGACAGGTAGATTTCCGTAGGCCTGGGTCACTTAGCTTATCATTATCATGAAATTTTACACTATATTTGATATTTTTCTGCTTCCTTGTACAGACTGGACTTTACGTTATCTTCTACGAATATGATGCATAAAAAATGACGTGTACAGAAATTACCGCAAATCATAACCGCCCTTACTGTCTTGAAGCAATTAAAATCCCTCACTTAATCGGTAGTGAATAAATGAACTTAATTTGGTACTTAAATATTAACGGTATTTTTGTGGCCAATTCTCACTGCAGTCAAGCAAAATACAAACTATATGATATTGCTCTGTGATTAATCTGAGATTCACATTATATTCCACACAACTGGTGAAACTGACGGTAAACTTACGCGTATTATTTTGTAATTCTATGTTGTATGATCCCCTTTTGTAACCATTACCTACCTATGTACTTTCCTTTCTACCTACCTACCAACCTATTGACCAGTTTCTTAAAGGTATTATGGGTACGTTACCTTATGGAGCGATGTCGTAAGTATATCAGATGTCCGTAAATCCAAAGAATTATGGTAATTCTCACTCTGTGGTATTAGTAATGACCGTATGCTTCTCGTATCTCTCCTCCTCCTCCTCGGGTATCAAACAGGATATTCGGAAGACAAGAAAAATAGCTAACCCGTGAGCATGCAGCATACTAACTCGTTCCGCGATCAACAGATGGCGTGGACAGTCATCATGTTTTCGTCTGTCAACGTTTCTCGGCGGATTAACTGAACTTCAGGGATAATAACTGCGAAGGAACACAAATGTATTTGAAAAAGGTACAAAAGGATGCGAGACCGCTCACAATTTTATTATCTTTTTTTTTTATGTGTCCGACTCTGGGCATAGGCTCCACAGCCTGCTATCAAGGCCCAGCAGTCCACCTACATACCATACACCTCTACATGTCACCACTTCGGCGCTAACACCCACCGTCCATATTGAATACATACTAGGGCTGTCTCATACAGGACTGGTGTATTGGTATTAGCGGGGGTATTTTTACGACATGTCGGCGGGTCTTCTGGTAGATCAGTAAAGCCTGATTTAATGAAATTCAAATCCTTAAACTGTTCCCTGCCCCAGCCGGGATTCGAACCTGGGTCCGTCAGGACTGCAGGCCACCTCTCTACCGACTGAGCCACCGCCTCCTGTTTTTCGTATATCGTCTTTGATGGAGAACGAATGCGTGCGGATCGAAAGTTCGGAACTTTGACCTTACCAAGTTCTGTGAGCTGTCCAAACAGTACTACGTACTTAAACTAAGTTTACTCTAATTTTAGCACTAAACCAATGCTATTTGTATATACTACTAATATTTACATACATCAGATTCTCGCAATAATCCTGCGAGAAATCATATTTTTCATATAATGAGCATGAGAGTTGGTGGTCGAGTGGATATTGTCAACGATGGGATAAACAGTGGAATGCAGCTCATAAGGAAGCTGGTTTACATCGTTGCCTGTTAATACCTCACGATTTTATTCGGACTGAATGGATTTAATTTCTGCGAAGTAGGTATGATTACTCTGTTAATTACAGAAACTAGATGAGATTGCCCTGATGGACCCGAAGTACCTCCATTCCTTGCCACATATATTCTCTTGACTTCACTGCACCGTACCTCGTTCGAACCCAGAGGTTAGACTGCTTACGTGGTGGAAATACGACATGAAGTGTAGGGGGTCGAATCAATAACCTTAATTGATTCTAGTCATAACTTAAAGCAATCTCAACTGTAATGTGACAAACAGCTGCATATGTGCATCTTTGTGGCACGCTTGTTTTTTAGCAAAACGAGCGCTACAATATCAACAATAACAGAGTGGACGAGTAAACTTACAATATACACACAAATAGTTTTCACGACTGTTGATGGCGCTTGGTGGGTTTAGCCTATAAATGTGTTAGTAAGCTGTTCGTTCCGATAATTCTATCTGTGGTTTTCAAACAGGATTTTGGCGCTTGGGGTGGCAATCTCGTTTTACCCCCATTCAGTATACATGATAACAGGCGCACCCGGAGTTGTCCCAAAACAGAGAGATCCCGCTCTCTGATATCTCTCGCATAAATCGATTTCCATCTGTTCCTGCGTGTAGTTATTTGACGTGTGGATATTCAATCTGTCAAGCGTAATCATCCAGTTTGATGCATGATTATTGAATGGTGTTATTATAATCAGGTTGCAGTGGTTCAGTGTAAGTTACTGACGACATTTAATACGATCGCTGCACACTCGCTCATGCGTCACTCAGGGGTAACTAATGATTATGAACCTGATTGTCTCATTACCTCTCTTGTGCCCCTATATCTCTTCTCGTATCTCTGTACTTCCTGTTATCATATCTGCACCTCCCACTACCAATCATTCCTCGTCCTTTCCCTTACCAGATTCTTGTATATTTTATACACCTTTTACGTTGCTAATTCTTCACCATCAGCTTTATTAATTTTCATTCAGTGATTCCCCTTGGAATATTCCTTGACGACTTGGTATTATACTCGTATTCTATCTACTCTTTTTCACTGGATCTCGTGTCCACCTGGTGTTTCTTCTCCCTTCTCTTCATTCACAGCCAGTTTGTTTTAAGCATTCGTTTTCTCTTAAGTCCTGCTTTCCCCGTTTTTTCATTCAAATATTCCCATCATACCGTTTCATAACGCCTCGCCATTTCCTTCAACCCACTTACTCTTTATTTTTCCGGTCTTCTTCATGCCCACCCAAGCCTCATGACGTCACCACATCTATAACCCAGATGGGGCGAGATTGCAGAATACTTTATGAAGTGCACGGCTCCATTACTGTCAATACTTTAATTAACACACTCCCAATTTACGGTCGCCCACACGGAGATATGCAAATAATTATGAAAATGCGTGAACCTCCGCCGAAACACACAGTATGTTGCGGCCAGGTAACCGGCTTTGCATTGGGATAATATTTTGGTGCGAGTTTACAGTCCTGTCCGGCGCCCGCTGACAAATGAGGATATATATTTATTAGCTCACATTTTCTGCTGTAACTAACTATGATTTTAATATTTTCACGAAGATTTACCTGCGTGATTTTATATTCATGTTTTTTCCTTCATTTCGTATCCATTATTTACGAATTTTATACTGTTACACTTTACGTACGGTATATTAGTAGTGGTTATATTTTCACTTTCTTCTTTGTCACTGTGTACTTTAACCACCAAAAGTTTCCTTTAGTTCTCCCCCTCCTTCCGGTTCTTTGTTCCCTTTTTTCCAGAGCCATAGCTTTCCTCTCCTGAGTGATTTTTATAGCACCTAAACCCTTATCCTCAGCATCTCCTTTCCTCTCTTCCTTAACTCTCGTTTTTCTACTTTCCAAACCGCTTCGCCATCAACAGAATGAATCTCTTCTTTATCTTTATTGTACTACTACTACACGAATATATCTCTCATCTTTACTACTGTACCCCTATCCCTCAATCTTATGCTCGTACTGCACCTTTATTATACCGTACTACTGCGTGGCCATCTCTAACCATTATTCCACTACAACTTGGCTGTCACCATTATTTTACAACTAATAGCCTTCAACATTATTCTGCTATTACTACAAGACTGTCGTTGTTATTCATCTCTTATACGCAACTGTCTCTTATGTCCGATCCGGTGTCTCAATTTTTTCGTCTTTCACTTCCCTCTTATCCTGCTCCCTCGCCTCTCCCCTTCCAGTTACTTCGCCTTACGCCTCCAAACTCTGACTTACGGTGGACCTCCAACCATCCAGGTTTCTGTATTCATTAGCACCCCTGTCCCATACCTCCCACTTCCCTCCTTCCCAGATATCTTTACTCCCTCTTCCTTTCTTCACACGGACTTCTTTCCTCGCGTTATCTCTCTCTCTCTCTCTCTCTCTCTCTCTCTCTCTCTCTCTCACCATACACTCATCCGTTTCTTTTATCATCCTTCCACTTTACAGTCTCTCTTGTCCACTTTCTGTTTTCCCTTTCTCCATACCTTACTCATCTCCTCCACAAACTTTTCTTCCTTGGCTCTGCTCTCTTATCTGCCCCCTCCCCCCAAAAAAAAAAAAAAAATCCTTCCACAACACCCCTCCTTCCTGCCATACTTTTCCTCCTCCACTTCCCCTCTCAATATCTTCGTCTCAGATACCTCACCCCCCTTCCCATCACTCCTATCCCTTCATCCCCTCCCCACATTCCTCTCTCTCCATTAACTTTTCCATCTCCTCTCCCCACACCTCTCTTTCTACATCCTCTCCTGTCTCCCTTCCCCAAACCTCCCCTCCCCTCTCTAAACCACCCCCTCCTTCCTCCCCCCTATCTTCCCTCCCCATAGCCCTGTCCCTCCCCTCCGTCCCTACATCACTCCCTACACCCCCTCCTCTGTCTCCTCTCCAAGAACCCCCTTCCCTATCTCTCCTCCCAGCACCACCTCCCCTATCTCCCCTTCCCAAGCCCCCCTCACTCCCCCCCACCTCCCACATGATTTTTATGGTTGTCATGTCCGTAGTAGAGTGTCGGCCTGGTGCCCCCATGTCGTAAATTCTTGCCTCCTGACCATCCCCTGTGTGGCGGTCACTGGGAGGCATGTCGCAGGGGGCACCAGAGAGGCGAAGGTGAGCTGTGCAGAGACGAAGAAGGAGTAGAAAGAGCGAGAGACAGACAGACAGGAAGGAGTGGAGAGTGCTCGGGAGTGGTGGAGAGAGAGGAAGTATGTCACAAAGGGAACCAGAGAGTCGGAGGTGAGGTGTACGAAGACGTAGTGGAGAGAGAGAGAGAGAGAGAGAGAGAGAGAGAGAGAATGCAATGGAAGAGAATGTAAGAAAATGGAGGAGAGAAGGTAAAGATCGAAAGAGGTCACTGGGAGGCTATGTTGAACGGGGCAGGAGGGAGGCAGAGGTGAGCTGAATGAAGACTAGGAAGGGGTGGTGGAAAGAGAGTGTGAGGGAGAGGAGGGAACGCAGAGAGGGAAAAAGGCCAAAGCACAGGGGTCAGAAGGTAGGCGGAAGCGAGTTGTGGAGAGAAAGAAGTATGAGTGGGCGTAGGAAAGAAGGGACTAAGAGAGAACGTCTTAAGGAGGAGGATGAGAGAACGTTTAGAGAGAGGAAGAAGAGAGACCGTAATGAGACGAAGATGGGTACGTCGCAAGGGGCAGGGGGAGATGGGGGTGGGGGAGTGAAAGGAGAGCGAAACAAGGAGTAGGAGAGAGAGTTTTAAAAGGGGGTGGAGAGAAGGTAGAGAGGACGAGGTCACTGGGAGATGTCGGAGAGGCAGTAGTGAGGCGGAAGTGGATTGATGATGAGGAAGTGGTGGAGAGAATGAAAGAAATGGGATGTGATGGATAGAGGAAGTTAGATGATGAAGTGGGAAGGTCAGAAAGAGGGAGGAAGATGGAATGTATGAAAGAGGGAGTGGGAGGGAATGTAGGAGAGACGGAGTGGGAGGGAAAGTAATAAACAGGGAGTGAGTGTGAATGCAAGAAAGAGGAGGCTGTGGATGGTACGTATGAGAGGGGAAGTGGGGGAGAACGAAGAGAGAGGAGCAATGACAGAGGGTGAAGAACCAACAGGAAGAAACTACAATATATGACTGCTGATAAAAGATAAACAGTGGATGCTCCGGATGTTGTCGATTGGCAGGGGGATGCTGCGATGAGCTGTGGAAGAGAGAGAGAGAGAGAGAGAGAGAGAGAACAAAGAGCGAAGCAATGAAAGTGGAAAGATAAAAGACAACGAAAATATTAGAGAAAAACGTATGCGCCTGTGGGTGCTGCTGGCAGGTTTGAGGAAGCTATAATGTGGTGTGCAAGGAATGATGAACAACTGAGAGAGAGAGAGAGAGAGAGAAAGGTCGTCCTCCTGTAGGCGTTTATATTTTGTTATGCCAGTTGACAGGGAGGCGGGTGAATTTGAAGGTGGGTGTGGCTGTGTGAGGGAAGAACAACTGAATTGAGAAAGAAAATAATAAAAAGGAAATGGACTGAAAGTGAAAAAAGTAAACCATTTGGAAACGTAAGGGATAATGTTCTTCTTCAAGCCTATTCCACAAGTCCTGATACTGATGGAGACTACGTAGGTAAAGAAATGAATGGAAGCTTTTGTTGATACTGTTGTACAGAAAGAAACAGGTTGGGAGCAGACGAAGAAAAATTATTAAAGAAAATCATTTGATTGCAAAGAGGCAGGTGTGAATGAATGAAGAAGGGAGGACTGAACTGCTGGGGATGGCTTGCTCACGCCTGACATACGCGTACAACTTTATCTATACACGTTCAAGCCGTGTTTTACGGATCGTATCACGGTACCTACTGAACAAAATGTAGCCTACAGTAAGCATACAAGTGGCAAGCATTGGAAAAGAAAATAAGCTCGGAAAAAATTATGATAAACTTAAAAGGAAGATTCGTCACGAGGCAACAGGGAAGTACCGTATGTTATGTTTAACAGGAGGTACACGGAACAGTGCAAAGATTTCCATTCAGTTTAGCAGAGAAATAATTTTACACGTGAAGAGGTACAAAAAGACTGTGGCGTCTTCAGTGTCAGGCAAACAGAACAAATGAAGCAAAGGGAAAAAAAATAACGAATAAGCTTCATATTATACAACGATGCAGAAAGAAAAACCGTAGTAAAGCTAAGGAAAAAACAGAAAACCCTGGAAAGCTAAGGAGCGAGACCGAATAGGTAAAGACAGTCCATAAAAACATTATCCTCGTGTTTTCTGTTTTCTGGCCGTCTGGTGTGACAAATTCTTACAGTCCCACGACGCCCCCTTCCGCCCCGCCTCACCTCGCACGGTAGGGGAAAGGGCAGGGGAAGGGGTGAGATTATAAGAGAAGAGGAGAAGGGGAGAGGGAAGGAGAAGAGTAGAAAGGAGGAGGGAGATTATAGAGGCAAAGGGGAAACGTAAGGAGGAGGGGTGATAGAGGGGAAGGGGAGACGCTGTCGAGGGAATGAGGAAAGGGAAGGGGAGGGGTAGCGGAGGCGAAGGGAAGTAATATAGAGAAAAGGGAAAGGGCAGATAGAACGACGAGAGAAATGGGATATTATAGAGACGAAGGGGCGAAGTAGAAGGGAAAGGGGGATATGGGTATAATCTAAGTGGGGATGGGGAGAAGCCATGGACAAGAAGGAAGAAAAGGAAGGGATGGGATAGCGGAGAAGGGAGGAGATTATAGGGCAGAGGAGAAAAGTCCGTGGAGGGGATGGAAGGTAGGAAGAGAGAGACTGTGAAGGGCGGTGGGAGAGACGGTGGAAGGGGATGGGAGAGACTGTGGAAGATGATGGTAGAGGATGTGAATGGGGAAGGATGTTTTGGTAAAAGGGAAGAGGGAAAGACTGTGGAGGGGAAAATAATAAAACGAATTGTGGAATTAGACGATGAAGAAATGGATGGAAAGAAAAAACAAGTGGCTGACGGGAGGACAGTGAGAAGAAGAGCGGAAGCAATTATGGGGATATAGGGAAATACGAATATAGAGGACAGAAAAGATGGAAAGCAGAGGGGAAATGGAAGGAAGGGGCAGACGGACATGAGAGACCACTGAAGAAAAATAGTATGGCGGGCAAGGATAGGGAAAGAGCAGTGAAGGGAAAGAGGATAGGGAAATAAGAATGGTAGGAGAAAAGACCTGGTGGCTTTGAAGATGGTAATGGTGGGCGAGGGTTGAAGAGGAAGGATGATAAAAGTAAGGTCAGAGAGTGAGATAAGCAGAGAGTTGGCTACTAACGGTGTGGAAGAGGGAGGAATGAAGGGAAACAGGAAATAAAGCAGCTGACGGGGAAAATGAAGGTAGAGATGGAAAAGATAGAATACTTGGGAAGTGTGGGTGAATAATTCGCTTAAATACTTAGCAGAGTATACCTTGTATCCTGTTCAGCACCATTCAGAACAATCAGCATCCTATCCCACCCCAGACACAACAACCAACACCCTATCCAGCTCCATTCTGGACAATGAGTTTCGATCCTCTTTCACCGCCTTAGTCTTTGTCTCATTACCAACATTAGGGACGGGAGGAATGCGGGGAAAAAATAGGGAGGAGGGCGTCGGGGGGTGATGAGGAATGTGCAAGTATTTGGGGGTAATGGGGGAAGTGGAGGACGTGGATTATGAGACAGAGGACCAGCTCAAGGAAATATGAGGTCTGGGGGTTGTGCTCGGGGCTGGAGGGAAAAAAGTATGAAACTCAGGAGGGAAGCAAAAGATAATGGGGGATAAGGGAGAACATTGGAAATGCCACGAAAACAAAGAACAGGTGAAAAAAAATGGTAGAGAACACTTGAACAAAAAGAAACTACTAATGACAGCGCTAGGGGGATGGGCAGAGAGGACGAGAAGAAGTCGACGCCCAAGATTGCTGTGTTTACAAACGCTTTTATCGGTCTACCGTCGGAGCGGATACTACGACATTAGTCAGACCTAAATAGAAGCCCTTCCCCCACGTCGAACTCTCCTTGATGACGATAATAACACCAAATCAGCGAACCTATGTGAAGGGGATTCTGGCTATCGGTTGGATGTGCCGTGGCCAGGCCAAGATTTTTTTTCCCCATTTAGAAGTGGTAATAGTCACCTGTATGGTAGAATTTCCTGTCCAAAATGCATGGGAATATCAATCTAATATCCCTGAGTAAGCAAACGTTGAGACGAAAAATACTAGTGATTGGTAAGTGACTGTGGGGTGGTGAAGTTATAGGTGGTAAACGGTGGTGTGGCTGAAGGCTCTAGGGTCCTAACTGGTGCTTTGTGGCGACTCATTTGGTGATGCTCAACTGATATCGGGAGAGATGGTATGATTGTGGGTAAAGTA
>NC_137019.1:6188032-6253032 GCF_032717465.1 Coenobita brevimanus | reverse complement strand
GTCTCTGCCTCGTACTCTGAACTGCAGCTGTCAGCATCACAACTTCTGGCACTATATACATTCCTCATTCATGTGCAAACATCTGTAACTTGTTACCATTATTATTAAATACCAGTAACAGGATTTCGGTAATTACTTCACTTCTTTTGGCAGAAAAAATAATCCCTAAAGTCGATGCTATATTATCAAGAAATTGTGTTAATAGTCACAGAAGCCTCGTCCTACTACCACTGTATTAACTGGGAGACAAATCATAAAAACAACAACCTAGGCTACGCCATTACTGTTATGTAAGCACTGCTAATACCTTCACTAGGGAGGGGAATCTTTCTTAAGCCAAACAGAATACAACAGTCTGGCAGTGGCAATAAAAAATGACAGTACTGATGGGACTAATATGTTGATGTTAATCTCTTCACTACCGTATGTCTCACCAAAGTTAGATAAAACTCAGAGAGGTGGACGAACGAAAAAAAAAAAAAAAATGCCATCGTACTGAAAGCTTAATACAACTCATAAAAGAAAAAAAATATCCGGATCATTCCTTAAAAATTCGCTTCTAACAAGACCACACAACCACGGTAGCCAAACTAACTAAAGAGCAATTTGTAATCATTACCACATCCTCCACCTAAACCCCGGTTCTTTCCCATTGCTAAACCCATTCATTACCCATCATAACTGTCACTTTCCTTCATCATCATTAGCAGCACCACATATTTATGGTGGTAATTCCTTCACCTCCGCCCCACCCATTTAGTAACTCAATTCCGACCACGAAACATTATTAAGACAGCAGTTGTATTTATATGTCATCATTAACCCTCTAGAGCCCATTGCATCCTCATCCGTGAGTGACGGTCTTGGGCATTTTCGATAGTCCTTATGTGTGGAACCTTTAAGATGGACGGATGAACTTCGCGACAATGAACCGGTAAGAACAGAGAAGTATGCTAAAGGACTTCTCCACACCTTTCCACATGCAGCAATCCCCTGCTCTAAAACATTAATGCCACCTTCACAAACTAACATCACACACCATCAGCAGTGCAATTACCACAACTACAGCAATCTTTGACAACGACCACCATCAACACAGTCGCTTTCAAGCCACCACCACCAGAGTCCTTACCAAGCACCACCATCAACACAGTCGCTTTCAAGTCACCACCACCAGAGTCCTTACCAAGCACCACCATCAGCAATGTCAACCAGTCACCACCACCATCACCAGCTCAATCTCAATCAATCACCGCTATCACCACTGTCTTGGCCAGGCACCAAAATCTCTGCCAAACACCACAACCACCGCACTTTCGATCAGCCAACAAAATCTCGGACTACCACCAGTACAACTACAACCTCGGCCATCCACTGCACCCACCTTAACATCACAACTTTAGCCAATCATCACTATCTCTTGACCAACCACGACTGCTACTATAATCTACACCAAGAACCACTACCACCACAATCTCGACTAAGTGCCACTACCACCACCATTATCTCGATGAATGACCATCTCTACAAACCACTACAATCACCACACTATCGGCCATGCTACAACCACTACCACCACCGCAATCACAATATTGGCCAGCTACCAGCACTACCACCACCACAACCCACTATACTTGTAACTACCAAAATTTTGCAGCGCAATAAATTCATCCCCAACTACCCTAACTTTCAGAACAGTATCACCGGTCCAAAACTACAACATTTTTCACCATCTGGTAAACTCTGTCCAGCCAGGACGACTACCAGCTTTACCACCACCACAGAGCCCCACAATGCTGTCATACTTCGTAACTGCTCCTTAGTATCTATCACTTTACTTCAATCCAGCCACCACTATCATCACAATTCAGCACAACCTCCAGCTTAACCACCATTACAACCACACGATCATGTAACACTACCACTAACCACAACTACTCTTTATAACTTTCAAGTCACTCCAGCTACCAATATTATCACAATCCAGCACAACTACTCCATCTCCACCACCACCACCACACAACCCTGCACCCAGCCAGCCGGCCAGGCAGCAACCTATGACCTGCGCCAAATTAAATCCTAAAAGAAGACGTCTCATTTTTCAGAATTTTCTTCTTCCTTCTGGTGCATCGTTCTCAGACCCCCAAGATTGTGAAATAATCCGCTGTCTGAGAGCACCATAAATTCTTCCTCATTTAATAACATAGGTGATTATTTGTGATTATATCGTCGACGTTGTTTTGGCCACAAGTCGAGGGAGGTTGTCTTTCTGTCGTTGTCTTATCACACCGTCGCTGTAATTTTTCACTCTTGGTAATACGCGGGTTGTGACAGCACTTTTTTTGTTAGCAATTTTTCCCTTTCTTGTGGACTCGACCTTCTGGCCCTGCTCCTTATTACTTCTCCTTAATGGTTGCACTTCCTCCTTAATTAAATTCCTCATCTCGTTCTCCTCCCCGACTCACCTCTCCCCCTGACCCCCTCTCCCTTCCCTCGTTTTATTATCCTCCCCCACGCACAACTTCCACCAGGCATTTTACATATATCATTCATAATCGTGGAGGCGTATAATATTCACTAACCTAATAAGCTCCCACTATGATTTGGGGCGGCTTTCACGAAGCTGGAGCTCTCAATCACAGACCGGCACAAAAACGCCAAGCATCCTACCAGCACCACAGACACCACGTAGGACAAAAAAATACAGTCCAAGATTCAATTAGATTCATATTCGAAAACCAGTAGCCACGAGCCACCTAGCCAAATATAGCTGTGCCATTTTCTCACTGCTTCTCCTGCCTCTCGCGTGCGTCTTGGGATCTTGTTACCGTGGCGTACCTTGAGCGTGGCCCGGGGACCCCAGTAGGCGGTGTATTAAGTTGTCAGGGGGTTCTTGCGAGCCCTCATCAACACCGCTGTCAGCTTTTGTGTATACGACAACCCTAGGGCTCCCTGCTGAGTTACTGTCCGAGTCAGCAGGAAGATGGGGGGGGGGGGCGTTGTTTTTTGTGTATATGTAAAATTAGCGAAAATTGTAAATCATCCAGTGATGAAAGCGTCCCATAAATCCGCTGGATATTGCGTGCTAATCATGGTCATTTGGTTGCGACCGGATAATTTTGCATAATGTAGACAGCTGCGTTATTATAGCGGCTGCCAGGGCCATCGTGTTGCATCCGGCGTATAGACAGGCACGCGCGTGGACCTGAATATATTCTACTTTATTGCTAACAGCAAAATATTTAACACAAGGCGTTTTTATTAATATTGAAGTGCTCTCAATCCCATTTGGGCGGAGGGAACATGCACAGATGCCGCGAAAGTTGTAAATTACGATCCCTCTTCCATTTCCCGAGTACGAAGCGAGGAGTTGGGGAGGGGGGGGGGGGTTGCTGGGTTTATTCACGGGTGGACGGGAATGTGGTGCCTGTGTCAAGACCAGACTAACACCAACAGCTGCAACATAAAATACAAAAGAAAATGTAAACAAAGTGTGAATTTATAAGCACAGGACAAACAAGAACACTAGTTGAGGTCTGTTATAAAAACTGAGAAATTATTAAAAGCTACCCTAATGCTGCTCGTCTCATAAAACTAATCTCTTCTTCTGCCTAAGCCGTTTTAATCAGTTCAAACAGAGGCATTCCAAACTTCAACTAACCTAACCTATTAAACAAGTCGAATTAAAACCTGACCTACCATGACAAAATACATTAAACCTAATCTAGCTAAATCAAACTCTACCAAGCTCCAGCCAACGTTGACCTAATTTCCTCTAACTGTATAAAGCAACATGAAGCCTGAGAGAGAGAGAGAGAGAGAGAGAGAGAGGAGTAGGTGGAAGGCATGGGTGTGGGCGGCAAGTTGGAGGTAGGGGTGGGGGGGTCATAGCTAGGACGCCTAAGCACTTCACACTTACACTCCCCAGCAGTCGTTGTTGTCTCGAGTTAAGTCTGCCTTTATTGTGTGTTTTCTTTTAAACGGTGCGGGTGGATGGCGAAGGCATGAGAGAATTCGCTGTCGTGGTGCAGGGCCGTGTGTGGAATACTTGTCGAGTGTGCTCGTCATCAAGGGAAGAGCAGGTGTTTCTATGTTTGTGTGGTTTTCTTGGTGTGATTGTGTTGTGTGACTTTTATGTGGCTTTCGAGGTGTGTGTGTGTGTGTGTGTGTGTGTGTGTGTGTGTGTGTGTGTGTGTGTGTGTGTGTGTGTGTGTGTGTGTGTGTGTGTGTGTGTGTGTGTGTGTAATATTTACTATTATAGTGTGAGATGGACGATGTGTCTGCAGGCACAGTATTATCTTATTCGTCTTCATTCTGATTAATACATTAACTTACTTTATAATTCCATTAGCTGCCTCAAGTATTATGAGGATTGAGGGGCACCCTGGAGGCTGGACAGTGCATGCAAGGACAATGCAAAAGTGTTCCATGAACGTACATAAACTCAGCATCCTCACTTCTCTCTCTTAACGCAGGACTAAGTGGCTATTTGCATTAATGTGTACAAGCATACTTTGAGAGTGTGGCCGTGTTTGTGCAGTCATGTAAGTTTGTTGCTATGTATGTATTTGGTTGGACAGTCAAGTTCAGTTATGCTTTATCACATCTAGTTTTGAATTCATGATGAGAGATTCCTACCCACCTGGTTATTTTTCAGTAATTTCACGAGATATCAGATTATGGCAGCTTTAAGTTAATGACAAGGAACCAGCACCGGTACCTTCAACTATGTACTCCCACGAGAGACCCAGATGGTAATTTTGGTTTTCACAGTTTCTAGACATGCAACAGAACTAGTGACCTGCTTTGTTTTTTCCCCGAAAGTGTCGGGTTACAGATGTCGACACAAGTTTCAGAGCTAAGTAATGGAACTACTGATCTCGGCTGTGGACAGCTAGTGAAAAATAGTTCCTTTACATCGTCACAAAACCGTGCTGAAACATGAGGCCGACCTAAACTGAGAAGGATATATGTTGTGTCAGATTTAAAGTAAAAACCTAAATTATACTAAAATAAATGTTGTAATTTTCAGAGAGAAAAAAAAAATTGAGGAGTCTCCTTCATGACATTTCCGTCGCGAATACTTCGGGGAGTACTTGGCAAATAGGAGGGGGGAGAGAAGGATTCTACCGCTCCTATCTTCACACACTATCGCATATACACCAAAGTTAGGTTCAGCTAGGTTAGGTTAGGTTAAGTTACGTCAGGCACGGTTGGGTTGGGCGAGGTTAGTTTAAGCAGTCAGGTTACGTTAAGCAAGGTTAGGTTAAGCAGTTGGGATTTAAGCAGTTAGGTTATTCAAACGTACACGTGAGAACTCCTAGGGGTCGAATACCCTTCCTCCTTATTTATTAAGCAGCCTACTAAAAGAAAAAAAAAATGCGACGGAAGGTCATGAAGACGCCACTTCTTCGGCCTCAATGTTTAAAAAAGAGAATGCAACTTTATAGAATGTAACTTAATATTTACCCTTACCAGTAATTATCGAATGGATGGAATCTTGCTTCATTAGTTCGGAATCCCGGAAGTGTTAAGCAATTAATGAGTGTCGTCAACGATGGCCAGGTCTTAATGTCAAGTTAAAGATCTCTGTATGTTCTGACAGTGTTTCGAGTGAAAATGAATAATTAACTTCAAATGTATACGTGTGCTGATGTTTACTGTAGCAAAGTAAAATGTCTCTTGATTTGACAGTTTCAGAACAATACAAAAGGAGCTACTGACCTCAACTGTGTACTCTCGAGATTAGAACAAGCGTTATTACGTTTACCAGTATCGATGCAAAGTCTCAGTTTTGCCAAGTTCTAGGCAATATGAAGGAAATAATATATTTATTTTTTTACTACGCACTTGCACGGGAACCAGGTGTTACTTCGGTTTTTACAATTTCGAGACAATGTAAATGAGCTTATGACAACCTGTATAATTTTAAGACAAGACTAAGTCATTTATTATAATGATGCAGCACCTTTTAAGTTTTCACCCTGGTACAAGGCAGTGTAAAGGAACTAATGAACTGGACTTTGTACTTCCCTGGTGTTATTTAGTGTAGCTGGGGTTACCCAAAAACGAGGCGGTGCAGTCATTCGCACTGGAGGTTTGGTTTACCGGCCGACACTACTTCATATTTGGTGGTTGTGTTTGTCGTCCTCCGGCGGCGGCGTGTCTCGACTTGGAGGTGTGTGTGTGTGTGTGTGTGTGTGTGTGTGTGTGTGTGTGTGTGTGTGTGTGTGTGTGGATAGAGAGAGAGAGAGAGAGAGAGAGAGAGAATTTTAGCATCTATCTGTGTATACTTGCAAAGGTGTACCAGTAATTGAAAGTATGATTATGAATTGATGTGTGAGTGCCCGCATCCTTTAACAAATGAAAAAATTTGGCAGTGAGCACCTTCTGTCCGTCACTGATATTTATAAGACAACTGTTGAGCTCCGAAAACATAAACCTGCCATGTCTAGTGATAAAAAACCGCTAAATCAAGAAAAAATAATATACCTGTGACATCCGGTGATAAACGACACGGCCGGCAATGTTTGTGATTGTGTTTGTTTAGTTAAGCGCTTGGGAGTGCGAGGTTCATCCGGGAGCAGTACCCTCTCTGTCAGATCCCCCTCACCCATTCCCCCACCCCAAACCTTTATGTCCACCTTCACCCCGACCCCCACACTGACTGACCTCACCTCGCTTGATCTACATTCGCATCTGAATTTGTCTGCTCACCATTATTTCTTTATGAACTCTTTTCTCATAAACTCTCTCCTCACGCCATCTCACTCACAACCTGTTTTTATGTGCCACCCATCCACCTACTCACTCACTAACTCATACTTCTCATTTATTCTTCATCATTTTCCTCCATTTCCTCGTTAACATTCTCTGCGACGCTGATCTCCATCTACAGACACCCATCACAGTACACTCATCTTACCTCTGTGCCATCTGACACTCCGTCTCCACTCTCTTCCAACTATGTAACCCACCTTCACCCCTTCCACCCACGGTCATTCTACATGCTGTGTGTGTGTGTGTGTGTGTGTGTGTGTGTGTGTGTGTGTGTGTGTGTGTGTGTGTGTGTGTGTGTGTTCTGACCACCTCCCTCCCTCCCTCCCTCCTCCTCCCTGACTTCACCCACCCCACCTCGCTAGCATCTCACACCCTAATTTAGCTCCCCGTTCTACCCACGTTCATCCTACTCGTGCATCCTTTCTGTGTTCATCTGATATCCACCACACCTCGGTACCACCTCCCGCTCCACCTTCGCTCCCCTCCACCCACGCAGCCCACCTTCACTCCCTCCACCCACAATAATTTTACCCTTGCATTCTCTCTCCGTTCACCCTGACTTTAGCACACCTTAGCCCTTATTCACCAAGACTCATTTTGCCAGCCATGCAATATCCTACCATGTAGCTCCCCAAACGCTAAGCTAAAACGTGCACATAAGCAGTACCTTTGCCCAAATTGAATACATAAATCACACATGCATCCGCCTAATTTGTTAAAACGTTTAAGCTGACTTGCCAAGGAAGACTTATACTACAGGAGAGGCACCCTGACAGACGACCAGCCCAAGCAATATGTAAGCAAGCGGACGCGCAACCTGGTGCCCTCCTTACAGCAGAAAGCAAGCAGGAGAATTGAACGAGAGACTGGCTTGCGAAGGTGCACAAACGAAAGCAGACATGCTTGTACCTGTATATGCACTATTGGTGACTTCCCTGACAGCAGAAAGAAGGTAGGCAAGAAAAGCGACGGACAAGCTGGCTAATGTGCATAAATGAAAGCAGACAGGCGCGGATAATTGAAGTGGCGCCCGGTATGTGTGGCACTGTGATGGACGTCCCTCTGATAAATCCCTGCCTAGCATTTGTTCGGACTTGCCACACAACTGCCTTTGCATACATAAGAGTACTTTCCTAAGTGTAGCTGTATGTACAATTGCTGCTGATTTATGAAAATGAGCCCCCACGATAAAACATGAGGATACATATATGCTAGATACCACATACATGACATTAACAGCCAAAAACACAGACCTACTTACAAACCTGCACATGCAGACAATCCAATAAATAATCGAACACACACACACACACACACACACACACACACACACACACACACACACACACACACACACACACACACACACACACACACACACAGAAAGCAACAGAGAACCACAGCATCTAAGAACAGCTTAAAACAGCACCAGCCAACTACAATGAAGTCAGACCGTAAGAGTATTAATCATGCTGAAGGTCTTACAATCAGAGAGGAGACAGAGGTGATAAAGATGAAGCTAACCCGAGACTCTTTTGACATAAATACGAAGTTAACCTGTCTGCCAGTGCATTAATATGAATGAAAGCTAACCTTCAACGCCATCATGGGGATGAATCGAACCATGAATATAATCAGCCTGGAGAGGTACCTTGTGGTGATGAAGTGGTGCTGTGGTGTTGATGATTATGGTGACAATGTCTGGTAGAGACGATCATGTCGTGGTAGCGATGGAGTTGACAATAACAATCCGAGGAAGACTGTTGTGGCAATTCTTGTAGTAACTGGACGGTAGGTTTGGCAGGGATGATTGCTTTAAGAGTGATGAAAATGACCACTGTAACTGGTTCCAGTGTAACAATCAGGTCTCACAAAGTTGCTTGGTGTATGTGACTGCAGTGTGCAAAGGAAATGAACCACAAATGCACCTGCACATCTCAGGTCACTGATGCGGTTTTTCACAAATTATCTTAAGTGTATATTGGGTACCGGAGGCAGACAGTCATTCATGTGAGTAAGAAACATGTGTCTAATCCTGGTGGTTCTTATTTACAGCTCCTTGAAGGCGAGGATTATAGTTTAGGTGGCTGGAGGTATACTGGTAACTCCTGACAATGGGCCACAGCTCTTGTGATGTAAGCAGGGCCGACACACACACTCGAGGAGGTTATATACCGTAGCACCAGGGACGCTCTGCATCGCTAGTACACTGGATTTATGACATACCAATACACCACTGGCGCCCACCGGTACCTTTTCCCTCTTTTCTCCCCAGCACATCGTCCTCTTCTATTCTTTCCCCACTTCACATCTCTCTCTCTCTCTCTCTCTCTCTCTCTCTCTCTCTCTCTCTAAAACAAAAACAACTGACTGAAGTGTTAAGTTACAAGATACAGTGAGGTTAAAAAGATAATGTTAAAGGTAGACATAGAAAAAAAGGATTGGGGGGGGGGCATTACAGGTCATGTTAGTATGCTAGGTTGCCGGTGGCGGGGGACTTTAGGTATAAATAATGTTAAATGTAGAAGCAGAGGTCAAGGGACGAGGTAACATGAGGATAAGGTTAGACATGGTGATGAGAGGTTGCAGGCAGTGGGGGAGTTTAGAAGCAGAGGTAGTGGGACATTTCAGAAGCAGATCAAAGGTGCGAGCAAGTGTCTACAGTGAAGCAGGGCAAGATGAGGCAGTGGTAAAATCTGAAGAAGAGGTCAAGGATTGAGGCAGTGATGATGAGGTCTCACGAAACGAAAGAGGTCATATTCAGAGATAATATTCGAATGTTCGAAATCCAGATATGTACAATGTTACACTTAACAGAAGATGTACTGAAGCTGGAGGTAAAGATGACATTAAATTAATAAGTCGATATGAATGACTGGCAAAATATGACGAGGTGGCTGGGGTCAAACGTAAAGATGGTGGATGGAAAGGGCGCGGAATTTAGAACCAGAAGTCAATGATGGTTTATACGAATGATTGGAGTTAGATGAGGTACTGTGGTCAAACATATAGTGGAGAGAAAGAACGTGTAATTTAGTAGCAGAGGGTCAAGGATAACGAGTGATGGAGGTCAGATGAGGTGGCAATGGTCATCGAGATAGTGCGAAAGTTAGAGGCAGCGGAAGAGGGTGAGAGTCAGTAGTGGGCAGGCAGGCAGGCAGGTGGGGGTGAGGACCACCCGGAGTCGATACCTGTCCTGTACATGGCTCCATAACTCGGCCAGTAATGAGCCCTAATGGTGCCTGTTGCCTCGCCCCCGCCTCGCCTCCTGTCTTCATGGTCTCCTCTTTTTCGTTCTTCTCCCCTCCTCTCCCCTCTATATTCTTATCCTTATTTTATTTTTATTTTTTTTTACACAGAATTGCTACGTTCTACTGTCGATTTATACACCCGGTACATTATAAACTCCTTCTACACTTTGCTGTCTATATTTTTTTTCCACCTCCTTTTCCACTTTCCTCGTGGTATTGCTTCCTGTTATATATCAGTCAAACTGCAAAGTATAACAATCACCTTTCACTCGTTCCAGTCCAACTTCATACTCTTCTTTGGTCTTCAGCGAATATTCCTTGGTTACCTCTCGTCTTTCACACTTGTAATGGTTGATCTTGCTTCACTCAAAAACAAACTGGCTTATTTAAGTGTAATTTACGATAAACATTCTTGAAAAGCAACACACACACACCCTTACAGATTGCCTAATTACATCACAGAATGATTCTTCTTTATCAACATCACCCGCACCACATCATTTCACACCATTACTTACATCATCACCTACAAAAATTTACATCCAAAGTGCAACCAAGCTTGCCACCACTAAGCCAAACCATCCTCTCCCACAGCATATTCAAACTCTTAATCCCTCGTATCATCTCTTCTTACATCTTAATCCACGCACAAAGCCCCAACACCTCGACTGCCACTCAACCAGGCATCATACCGCCCTAACAATCACTCAAATCATATCCAAGGGCATTATCCTCTCACCATCAATCACTTCGCCACTATTGACTCTTTAACTGATCGACAAAGCGCCACCAGCAGCACTGTCACTCACCCAACACATCCTCTCCCACCAGCATCACCACCCACATACAGAGCCATCATCACACCACCACTGAGCCCGTAACTCAGCACATGCCACCTCCACCATCATCATGCCACTGCCACCCACACCACATCCACTCTCTCTCACTCCCTGTGCTCGCCTGCCGGACAGACGGAGGTAGATGTTGAAACTTTTTTCTTTCACATGTTTTCATAGTTATTTTTTTGAAGGTCTGTGGTTCTCTTTTCTTACTCATAAACTTCTCAGGAACGGGTCGTGGGTTAGGACCGAAGACCCACGAGGTGAGGACGTAGATGAAGAGATACGTATGCACGAATTTGTCGATCTGCATCGCAGATTAATTAGCTGTTAATTCATACGAGTGTTATTATACCTCTAGTCAGTAAACCGTTAACGCATAATCCTGTAGTGCTTTCTGCTCTATAACTACCCGGTTTTAGAATAAGCATACAAATTTCTGCATGCAATTAATGGACTATGTAAATATCTGAAATACAGTTATACGCCAGGTCTCACTACATGCCATTATTTCTTTGCAAAATGAACACGTTCCTTCTTACGAATACTGCTGTTATTACTATCAAACGTCTGGGTGACAAAGAACACATATTAGTGAGTATGAAAGTTAAATGACTGCGTACAAGAACTGAAGATCATCCTAGTTATTACATAAAAAAAAAAATCAACAAACAGGAGTGGCAGAACGATTTAAAACAGGAATCTCTGAAATCCGCCGCCTGTGACGCTAGCCGAACGGTCAAAAATTATCGGCCATTCGTTACTCCGTTATCATAGAGCCGGGCGGCTGATAATGAGCACCGTGGACAGGATGCCGAGTTCTCTGACATGTTAATTCTAGCGGTGTTTTCGTCGCTTCGAGGTGATTTGTTTACAATTTACAGCTGGGTCCAGGGGAAGGTGGGATGAGGGCTGGAAACTGCTGACTCCACCGGCGCTCGTGTGTTGGAGGTAAATTCTCTCTTATTGTTATGGTCAAGCGTCGGGACTCCAAGTGACGAGCCTGGGTGCTGTTTTCACTGCTGGGTGGGTGTCGGAGAGGTGCTTTGGAGGAAACGTCGATTTAGGGTGTTGGAATTGGTGTTCATTTTGGCACGTTAAATTACAACTGTTAAGTGAAAATCTTGCTTATGCTTTCAGGCCAATAATTACAGTGTTTGATTTGACCACGGCAAAGTGCAATGCTGATTTCGCGATACTTAAACTGCGTTTTTCTTTGCGTGTCCGACACAAAGACAATAATTCGTTCCTTACAGCCCACACTTTTTTACATGTCACCATTTCGAAGCTAATTCCCACCTTCCATATTTAAGTCCATGCTAGGGCTGTCTCATTCAAAATTAAAGTAATGGTATTTGCAGGGGTGTTTTTATGATACGGTCGGTCTCGTGGGGGGGGGGGAAGAATAAAGTCTGTTTTAACGAAATTTCAATAATCAAGCTGTTCCCTGACCCAGCCTAGGATTAAAGTACTGTTCTTTTAAACACCTGCCAACTTTTTTTTTTAAACCACTCAATCCTCGATTTGGTTTACTGAGAATTTTTAAAATTACGCGCGCGTGCGTGCGTGCGTGCGTGTGTGTGTGTGTGTGTGTGTGAGAGAGAGAGAGAGAGAGATTCATATGCATTTCATCACGGAAATGAAACATGACGATCAACAATTTAAGGACATGCCAGTAGTTATAAACAATTCCATCTTCACCTGAGAGAACTGTGTACCGTTCCTGTACAAGGTGGAGTATATCCGCTGGGAGGCTGGGGCGTAAATTACAACGATAAATACTCACAATAATTTACATTCCAGGCTCCCCCCCCTACACCCCCACCCCTCTATCAACCGCCTCAATATGCATACATTTATTTTCCTCCCAAGCAATCTGGCGTCGTAACGTAAGGCATCTTACGGCCCCCACGTAAGTTATAGACAGGTAGAATCTCGCCGGGAATGAGGATATGAGGGAAAGAATCAGGCACGGAACGGAATCTTCTCTTGGGATATAAGTGAATATGAGATTAGATTCCGGGAGGCTGCCGGCTGGGATGGTGGGATGAGGCAGGAAGGTGAGGCCAAAATGAAGGCGAGTCAGTACGGAGGGTGGGAAGAGATGGGAAAGTGAGGTTAATATGAAGTTGAGTTACATACGGAAGGCAGGATGAGGCAAGAAGGTGAGCTGAGTATTAAGGTGAGGTTAACGTGGACGGTGGAATGAGTCAAGAAGTGTAGGCAATATTACGCTGAGGAGAATCACGAAAGTTAAGGTGAATAATAACTGGTGAAAGGTGAAATGAGACAAAAAGAAGGGGGGGGGGAATGTGTAAGATAAAGAGAAAATAGAATGCGATGTGAATACGGAAAGTTAAGTAGTTGGAGAAAATGGGTGAAGAAGGAATCTGAGGTAGACATGGAAGATAAAGTAAAAACGATAGGTAACGTGAGTGAGTGAGATAAGGTGCAGGAACGAGAGGTTTAGAATTGAGGGAGGTTTGATGAGTTGTTGCTGCTGTTGACCAACCCCAATGCAAAGCACAAGGAAGGAAAGAATACTGAAGAATTAGCACCGAGCCATAATATGGCTATATGTCACTGTAGGAGTAGAGGGAAAATAAAGTTCGGAAGAAACATGAAAATATGAAGAGATGTAGAAGAGCACAAAAGAACAGTAAGGAGAGGAAGACTCGAAGGGACAAAAAAAAAAGAAAAAAAAGTCCCTTTTATTCGCCGTTTACGACAAGCAGGATACTGGGGAAGTATTCTTTCCTCCACTCCCCAGGGGGTAAGGTGCGGGGAAAGATGTGGAGGTTTGGCTCCTGGGTGGATGCCGCATTTCCGTCTGTATCCAGTTAACAGGAGCACCACAGCAGACTCCACTTTACCCAGCGATTTGATTATATAATTACCACCCAGCGTTTTAAATGGTCCCTGAATACAGGAAACCACTAAACTTGTCACTCAGTGTAAAGCCACTTTAAGGCAGCACTACATAAAGTGAGGACTGATGAGAGAACTGAGAGAACAACACAAAACGACTGAAAATCCTGTATAATACCGTATGGAGGTTGAGTGAGAAGTTGAGGAAATGTGTATGCTTTAAGTTCAAAATATCTAGTAAAAAGGCAAACGTCAGTGAAAAGGTTACAGATAACTGATGGAACTGGAACAACTGAAAATATGGAAGCTAAAATGGGGAGAGTGATCCCTGTGTAGCCTAATCCTTCCTACCAGTACCTCCCACACTCCTCCGTCACCCTTCAGACTAGCACAGGAGTGGCAAGATGGCGTATGTGTCTGGCATGAGGGCTTCAGGGTCACAATAATGGAGGGTGGTGCTCATCAGGCTGGCAGTCAGGCATGGGAGCAGCGTGGGGGAGTATTTATTTAGCGTGAATTACGGGTGGATGGGAAATAAATACTGGGTGGGGTGGGGTGGATGAGAGGGGATGGAGTATGAGTTGAGGTAATGGTAGGGGGATGAAATTGAAGGATTTGGGGTATACAAGTGAAGATGAAGTAACTGGTGTAAATGTGGGGAAGAAGGGAAAGCGAAGAAAAGACAGACGGTGGAATGATGGAAAGGGGGAGAATTATGAGTGAAGGGAGATAAACGGTTTAACTTGCCTAAGATGGAGAAGGAGGAGTTTGTGTATACTGGACAATAAGAGGAGTCAGGGTGAAGAGAGGAAGGGGAAGGAGGGAGAAGAGTGAAAGAGGGGAAGGGGGAAATGAAGATGAGGAAATGGTATGGAATGAATGGAAGGAGGAGGGGGGGGGAGGGAGAGAATGGTGAAGGGAAAGAAATGGAAGAGGAGAAAAGGGTGAGCGAGGGATGATGAGAGTATGGTGGAGTTTGTGAGTAAAGGATTTGGTGAACAGGGGAAGGTGGGAAAGGAAGGAAGAGGGTCAGAAGGATAAAGGGAAAGGAGGGTTTATCCTGAAACAGATGAGGAATGGGTGGCATAAAGATGAAAAGTTACGCAAATAGGGAAAAGGAGGATGGACGGATGACCTGAGAGAGGGAAAAGGTGTAGAATGGAATGTGAGCGCGAGGAAGCCAAGAACCAAGTAAAGAGGAAACCTGACAGCTATGAGAGAAACTGAGGTAGAATGAAGGGTAAAGTAAGATGGGAGGCAATGGAGGGTACGAAATGAGAACGAATGAAGAAGCAGGTGGGAAAGGACTCCACAAACATGCAGAAGAAAAAGGAAGAAAGACGGTGGAGAAACAAAGTGAGAAGAGGGGAATGAGAAGGGAAGGTGGGGTTGAGTGCTAAAATAAGCTTCAGGATAAGGGGGAGGAGTGGGACTGGGATAAGGTCTGGTTAGGAGGATAAGGAGAGGGTGGAAGGGTAAGGAAAGAGGCGATTTAGTTGAGGCTCCTCCTCCTTCCACCGGGGTATTAAGTTGTTATGGAAAATTGCAAAGTGAGTTATTGCCGCTTCTTGTCCTGCTATTTTTTGTGCCTCTCTCTCAGGCTTGGATGATGATACTTTCTGCTCCGGTGCTCATGACGCTGCTTTGTCTTGGAACTCTGCTGCATCCCCTGTATTAGATGTATTTTAATGTTCCGTCAGTTTGTAAGAAAGATACACGTACTTTTTTAATCTCGTAATATTCATCTTTATTACCTAATTAATTCTTGCCTCATTTTCTCCATATTTTTCTACACACTAGACTCTTATTCCCCGCATGTGTAATATTTCGTCCTTATTTACTCAAACGATGTAGAACTCTGTATTATACATTATCTTTCACAACAGAACTGCATGTTATATCCCTGTTTTGCCTCCCTCAGAACAAAATCAAATCGGATAGTTGTACGTAAAAATTCGACATATAAATGATGTTAACGCAGGTGCACAAACATTCCAACAAGAATACCCCAAAGCACCCAGGACCATCACCATGATAACAAGCAGGAACGATTATGACTACCACACCCCAAGGACACAAACTGATCTCCCGGGACGCGAATGATCTGATGAGCTTATACCCCTTTCGGTAATAATAACAGTGGGCCACCCTTGGGGCTCGTCGCTTGCCGCCACCTAAAGGCCCGGCTGAGAGTGGTGGGGTGGGCAGTGATTGACTTAGGGTCCGATCCATCACCAGGGCTGTAATTAAGAGAGAAGGGGTTGGCCGCTTGTGTGATCCACGGCCCGAGGGTGGTGATGGTTGGTATGGTTGGACAAAAAGCTGACCGGTATAAGGATGGTTGGTTGGTGCTGCTTGGTATGGTTGGAGGCAGGATAGCTTAGCACTGTATATGGATGGCTGGATGGTGCTGCTTTGTATGGCTGGATGCAAGATGGCATAGTAAAAAGATGGTTTGATGAAACTACGAGTACTTAGAATGGTTGGATGCAGATAAGCATAGTATAAGAATGACAGGACAATGCTACTTGGTACAGCTGGATGCAGGACAGCAGCGGAAACGTCGGATGCAAGACAGCTTTTAGGAAACGCTGGATGCAAGACAGTTTGTAGGAAACAGTGAATGGTTTTGGTCGATATGGTAGGATGCAAGAAAGGCCAGAGGGATCAATGGATAGTTCTGGTCAGTATGGTTGGCTGCAGAGCAGCTTTATATAGGGATTAATGGATGATATTGGTCTGTATGGTTGCTTACCAGGTCGCTTGATAAACGTTGTCGGACTCAGTTGTAAGCTGGAGTAGGGCTGGTTTAATGCTATGCAGGTAAGGTAGGTAGGTGTGGAAAAACAAAAACAAAAAAAAACAAAGACGAAGATTAGGAAGCAGTATTGCCGAGTTCAAGCTGATGAGAACGACTGTAGACTGGGGCGAACTCAAACTGACAGAGCTAATTTCCAAATGCTTCAACACATTCAGCCGTGTTTAATACAACCCAACTGTAGCTAGGCGAGCAATATTCATATCTCAATCACCATAACTCAGCAACAAAAAGGTTACTGACACAGGAGCACTCCATCGCATCTATAAATCGAGAGAACTTACTGCATACACAAACGAAAGTGTGATCCATTTGGGTCTATAAACCTGTTGATCAATCAGGCCTGAGTCGTATACCAGTCACTCCTCGACGCCCCTGACCTGTATATTATTTCGGCCCCAACATAAATAGACAGTGGGGCCCCGGCAGCAGTATTCCGAGGTCTGTGCTGCTGGGGGTGATCATTCATCTCTACGCCTCGCTCCTGACAGACGACGTGCTATAATTCTCGCATAAAAATGGTGAAAGTAACGTACGGTGTGTCGGGCAGAGACAGTGATGATTACAGAATGTCGCTTTGGAGGAGAATGGGAGGGGAAGCTGGAGGAGAGGAAAACAAGGAGGTAGGAGGTAATACGAGAAAGAAAAGTGTGAGCGAACGGAAAAAGAAAGGAAAGTGAAGATGGCTGGAATGTGGGATATGAGTGAGAGAGAGAGAGAGAGAGAGAAGGCTAAATAGAAGGAGGAATGACATGAGAGAAAGTTTGAAGATAGAAATGATGAAAGAAGAGAAACTTGCTGAGGATAAGTAAGGAGAGCTTGGGAGGGGAATGAAAGAGTGAAGAAAAGATAGAAAAAGCGTAAGTAATGCCATAGTAGGAGGGTATGAGAGGGGAGATGCTAAGCAGTAGGAAGGAGGGAAAGTGCAACGACAATAAAGGTAAGCAAGAAATAAAGTTTCTGCTGGAGGTAAAGAAGCAGAGGGAAAATATGTGACGCCAGGAAGGGAACTCAGTGGGAAGGGAAGGTGAAGGAAAGTAGGTTATGAGCTGGAGGGTGAGAGGAAGGAGTAAAAGGATAAGTAGTAGCAGGGAGGAAACGAGAGAAAGTGTGACGATAGTAAGAGTAAGATATAAAGAGAGAATCTGCTGGAGGATGAATAGGGAATAAATATGAGACCAGGGAGGTGAATTAAAATGGAAGGGATGATGGAATGAAAGTGGGTTGTGAGCAGAAGGGTAAGAGGGAGGAGTAGAAGGTTAAATAGTAAGGAGGAGAAAAGGAGAGAAAGTGCAACGGTAGTAGGGTTAAGAGAAATGAGGTATTGTGATAAAGGTAGATGGAAGCTGGATACAAATGAGAGAGAACCAGCAACGAGGAGTGGGTACAAAGCAAGTGAAATGCTGCTCCGTGAGGTGTGTGTGTGTGTGTGTGTGTGTGTGTGTGTGGAGAGAGAGAGAGAGAGAGAGGGGGGGGGGAAACGCTTACACGAATTTAGCTCAAATACTGATGTCGATGTGTGTATCAAGTGTAAATACTTGTGCAACCTTTATGAACGAACACGTAAGCCTAATATGGTTTGATGTGTACCTTTGCAATACTGTTCTTTTGAATTTACATGTTTTTCTGATGTCGAAACATGTCTAACACCAATAATTCATACTGTGAACTGCCTTGTGCAACGGGAAGCGACTTTTGCATATTTACCATATTAAGTCCAGGTCAGAGGTCCTTCCCACTCCTATCAAGCAACGCCTTCAGACTTTTCATATATTATTTTTACTACAAGGATGAACGGACATGACAATGCAAGTTACATCATTACTGGGGTATATTTTTAAAGCTTCATACAGGCAGTTGGAGACATCACCGTCAACTAAAAGTAAGACAGTATAAGTAGTTACTGAAGACTGTTTAAACAAAATCACTTTAGCACGAGGTCTTAATTAAGGCGAAAAAAAAAATGAATATATCGGATAATATAAAACTACGTCATTGAGCATAATGGGTTAACAGGGGAGGATACTTGACCATCAATCACCAAGAGAGACGCCAGGCCAGTCACAATGCCAGGAACTTATACCACTGTTGACTCAAAATGTCCACAAGCACCCGCATACATTTACCACGGTGCATAAACATTTCCAGACCACGAAAGACAGGCTTTGTGTGCAGAGAGGCAACCGGAGACGATAATCTCTGGGTGGAGGAGGAACATGCGGACCAGACGAGAGCATCATGATTCCCTTTACCTTTCTCTCATGATTGATGGAGTTCAGGTCCACAACTCCATACACGCCGTGCAGCTCCACTCTGATTGGTTCGCATGTGGGTCGCCTTGTATCTGAGTGGCTGGGGTTGTCTTGGCGGGTTTGGACACCTCACCAGTCGTCCTCGATACCATCTTCACATTCGAATCCAACATACCCAGCTCTCGAAAAGTTTCAGCCTTGCTCAAGTGCGTCAACTTCTCTCCAAATGATTGCGACAGTGTTGGCGGGTTTGGACACCTCGTTACTCGTCCTCAGTACCATCTTCATACTTCAGTCCAACATAACCTACTCCCCCTAAAATACTAATTTCACCAGCTTATTTCACTACTGCTATAATTAGCCAGCATTAACTGTACTGGGGTAAATCTAACCAATCTAGTTATCCTCAAACTAGTCTTAATAGTACAAACAAAGGACCCATACTTAAACCACGGCCATAATAACCACCACTAGCAATATAAGGTCTTTTATCACTACTCTTGCTACGATCAAACGATACTATTCAGATTACGGTAAGGGGAAACTCCCTGTAGTGAACCTGCTAGAAGCTTCCAGACGTTTACTTCTTATATTCTTACTCCCACCAAACTATTTAATTCTGCTTCAGGGAGACGACTCGTAGTGACTGGGAGAAATTCGAGAGAGAGGGTATATGAGCAATTCCTACTGTGCACCTGGCTAATGTAGAGACTTCTCGTAGTTCATTCATTCATTCATCATCCAGTCCTACGTCACCCCATGAGGAACGTAGGAGCCCGGGGCTAGGCAAGTTGATCCTGACATTTAAGATGAGAGTGACCAGCCTCATTCATCCCTGAGTGGCATTTCGTGAGCAATAAACCCCAACTATCCCTTGGATATAAACCTTCACCAGCTCAATCCGACAGGAGCGCCGTAATTACCCACTAAACCACCAGGCGCCAAAATCTGGTTATATGGTTACCACCCAGCGTAGAAAATGGTTTGCTGGTGTACAGGAAACCATTTGGCTTGTCACTCAGTGTAGATTCACCTATAGGCAGAAGGAAGAGGAAAGAATGAAGGAAAGAAAAACAGAAGAGGCTGGAAGGAAAGAAGGATGGAGGAGAGGAAAGGGCAGACACCCGAGAGCAGCACTACATTGAATGTGTGGATGGTGCGCGCCCCCACCTACCACATACTTATCGTAGTAACTGGATAAAAAGCATAAAATACTGAGAGAAAGTAGGCATGTGTGTAGTTCCCATAGCTGGCCTGGGTGGTGCGGTGTGGGGTGGTGATGGCTTGCCGTGTGGTGTGTTGTCAGCTTGTGCAGTGTTGGCTGTATTGTGATGGATGGGACCCGGCGCGGCGCCCCGTAGGGAAGGGAAGCTCTCGCTCCAAAGCATCGCACATACGGATCTCCTTTTTCGTTTACCTCACAGCTTTCACATTTTTTTTATTGCTGGTGAGAAGTGTTGCATCACTGTTTTCCGCAGGTCGTGATAGTGCCGACGGTAATTACTGTAGTATACTTGACTCATGGTATAATCTGCGAATACACAGGTATGATGTAAATAATTTTTCCACTTCGTTTTCATAACTTCAAGAATTTTTTTTGTTGTGTATTCTGCCCAAGATTCAGAGAAGTATGTTAACACTAATTCTGTTCATTTTAGATGTTCAACATAATACTGCAGTGTCATATGAACAGTCAGTTAACCAGTATGTTTACCCCTTGACTACGATGAAGATTTTTCAGTTACATTCCGGTTAATGTCACATGATATTACTAGGCTTAAGAAGGATCTCCCGAAGTTTGCCGGTTGGAAACAATATCCATTAACGTCTCCACTACGCTGACGACTTTTTTTTTTCTATTCCGACATAACGTCTGACAAATTAACGCAGCTTAAGTTCTCAAACGGTTAAAAGGAATGCTATAATTAATGAAAACTCTGAACAGCTAGATAATAAATTTGTATAAGAAATCATCACAGAATTAAAATGGGTAAGATCAAGAAAGATGACACCAAAAGCGAGGAGAAGGGAGGAGAACTTCTTGACAAGATCTGGTATGATGTTGCTTAAACCACTCCTACAGCAGTCAAGGACCTCACCACTCATATTTAATTATGTGTAATAAGCTCAAGAAAAGTGTGCTCAGAAAAGGAAAAGAAAACAGATGAGGGACGGTAATTTTCTAAATGGATAGTTTAGTAAACTATAAGCAATGGGCAGTAATTTCAGATTTACTGTTCCTTATATGATCTATATTAATCTTTGCATGATTCTGGGAACACTCGTTAAGTAGCATGACTTGCAGGTGAACAGTTATAAAAACTAGACAGTAATCAAGAGGTCTGGAGGCAGCTTTGTAAATTCTCATATAAGGAACAGCAACCACTGATATGAAATATAAGACTATACTCCAAAGTACAATAAGCAACTAAACTACCCTCCCAATTTCGTCGTAAAATTGCTTACAAACTGTGAAACATACCAAAATCTTTTACCTCCAATATTGCGTCTTTGATGGTTCGCCTCTCCCGTGATGTATTCGCCAAGCCTTGTGATGATGCTTTTACCGATTACTGTATATTCATGTTTTGCGTTTTACATCAGTTCTGATGTTAAAAACACTAGGAAAGAGGGCGAATGGAGGTTGTACGGTTCTTGCCAATGTCAAGTGAACATATAAGAAAAGACCTGAAAACAAGAGGTAAAATAGTTACAGACATCATAACTGCTGAATTTGAGAAAGAAGAGGTTGGTCTGAGAGGAAAAGGGCGCGGTGCCAGATGAAGATAAGAATGTTAAAAAGGGTACGAGTATATGCAACAGCAGTAAAATGAATGGCACAGTCGGTAGGGTCGGAGAGTGACAGTCTTGGACATACTCGTACAACGAAAGGGAGAACATGAACAATATAGTAAATGATGGCTGTGAGTGAAGGGTGGGGAATTCAGGGAGGGATGAGTGAAAAATTAAACAGATAAGGAAAGGGAGGGGGGAAATGAACAGTAATAAATGATACAATGGTTGAAAGTGAAAGGTGAGACATTTGTTGTGGGAGAAGTAAAGAGAATCTGACAATCACAGAAGGAAGGACAGAAACGGAATGAGGGATGGTTGATGCGCATGGTGGTGGGTGAGGAAGACGATCAAAGAGACAATGAATGAGGGTACGGATAGAGAACAAGGATAATGGCACAGATCATACTGGGACGGCTCGAGAAGAAAATGATGTCAAAGAGTATAATGTATGTTGATGGAAAGAGGCATCATTACCCTTCAGAACCTGACCTGCTAATTAAGACCCTGGCGTCCTTTGTTAAAGCTAGTTTTCTATTAATCCTTGTCTCACATTCGGGGCCAAAATCAACTCCTGCTTGGCTAAGCTGCTTGCTAAACAGTTATCTGCCGAGTTATAACTTACTTTGCTCGATTCTAGTTCTGTAGTTCTAATATCTTTCTTCCTCTTTTATCTGGGTGGATTTTCGTGAGTTCTTTCATTTATAGCTACCAGTTAAATATATGTTCACTGTTGCTGCAGCTCTTCGCTAATAACTTCTTCCCTCTTTCCATTTACCGATTCGATCTCCATTCGTTACTCCCCACCCACACCACAGCCAACATCACCGAATCCTTTTTAGATAATTCTTTTACACCTTTCGTTACCTATTCGACGCGCATTTATTATCCGTTATTTACTTGTTTCGTTTCCAATATTAGCCTCTTTCTGGTATCGTTATTCATCCTTTTCGTTATTATTTTGATCCTCATTTGTTGTTTACTACCGAAACCACAGTAGGCATCGCCAAGTCCTTTCGGTTAATACATTTCCACTTTCCGTTATCAATTTTGCTCAATCCTGCATCATCTTTACTTATACTTAGGGTTTCATTCTCTTGGGATTTATCTTGGAAAGAACATATTACCTCTCTTGTTAAATCCGTTTCCAAGAGATTGGGTGTGCTAAGCCAACTCCGTGCTTTCTTTACCCCTGAACAGTTGACTTTATACTCGGGTTTTATTCATAAGCCCCTGAGTAGAGTACAACTCTCATGTGCGGGCAGACTCCACACATACAGCTCTTCTCAACAAGATGGAGTCAAAGGCTTGTCTCTTGAACTCTCCTACTCTTACTGACTCTCTTCAGACCCTGTCTCTTCGCCGCACTGATGCATCATTATCTTTTTTTCTATCGCTACTTCAATGGTCACTGCTTCTCTCAACTGTCTGCTTGCATTCCTCCATCACTATGGGGGGCGCAAAGCACCCGTCTAGCAACAAACTCTCATCCCTTTTCTGTCCAACTCTCTAATGCAAGAGTTAACCGTTACTCTCAATCCTTCATGTATGCAACAAGTCAACTCTGGAACTGTCTCCCTCTGTCTGTATTTCCTACTGCCTATGATCTCTAGTCTCTCAAACGCAGTGTGTCCAGGCATCTCGAAATGAACAGATCTTGAATCTGGCACTCTGGTATAATTTCTTTTTCTTGGAGGGAACAGTTTGCGGGCTCCTGGCCTTTGGTTCCTTCTTCTTTGCATTAAAAAAAAAAATCGATCCCCGTCCGCTATTCCGTACCTAAACCACAGTCAGCTTCATCAAGTCGTTTTGCGTTTAATCATGCCCACTTTCCAATGCTAACTCGATCCTCATTTGTTATTCATTATTCCCTCTTCCCTTTGCACTTCAAGCCAAGTTCTTTCTCGCTACCGTAATCACACCCGACATCACCAAGTCCTATTTCGTTAACCCATCACTCATTTACCAATTCTAATTCGCTTCGTGTTTCCTTGATGAAATCACACACAACCTCACCACTCTACCCCACCCCACCCACAGTTAATTCTTTCCTTGTTTCCGTTACCAGTGCGACCCTAGTTAGTTATTCCCTACCCAAACCACATCCATGAGTCCACACCACCCACCCTGCAATTAACACTCTCCTTCCCTCCGTCACCAGTGCTATCCTCCAGTCGCTATTCCCTACCCAGACCACAACCAGCATCACCAATCCACCCACCCAACTCACAGCTGCCGATCCACCACGCATGGGGTCCCTGAATATCGCGCCCACTATTAATTTCGGCCAATCTTTATGCAGCTTCCACGCAGAAATGTATTTAATCCCGGAGCAGAAAGCGTGCAGGGCGGCGTGAATGGTCGAAGTAATTAATCCCAGGCGTCGTATTCAAAAGCCAGAAATATTAATGAGGGTTTAATTCCATCCTGGCTAGAGTTAGGGTGGCGTAGTTGGAAATGGTTGGCGACAAGTCTCTCTCTCTCTCTCTCTCTCTCTCTCTCTCTCAATAAAAATAATAATAATAATAATAATAATAATATTATTATTATTATTATTATTATTATTATTATTATTATTATTATTGCTATTTCTGGCACTTAATTCCTTATACTATAAGTCTTGAAATACGCTCGTAAACCCAAGTGACATTTGGATTTTTCCCAAAAATCTACTGTAAATTTTCAACAGTCGTACTTGAATGGTAGGCTAATTTCAACACTGTTTCATCATTTCTATGGCTAATATGCTTACAATCCAGACATCAGTTTTTATGTTGTCATACCACTGTTTGTACCAACTTTCACAACACTGTACCAGCGATAGCCGAAATTCCACATGTTCAAAGTTACCATCACAGGAATTTCTCTATCTCTCCTCAGCTGGTAACTAGCATTTTTTCTGACCCACCTAACCATACAGTAGCAACCTTTAAATGCTTAGAATTCTAAACCAAATTTAGCCGCAGATCAGGTTCCAAGTTTCTGTCTTCAAAATCCTTCATCCTACAAGCATTTTCCAACCTTCCCCTGTCCGCTCCCGCATTCTGTCTGGCCCGCTTGACCAGTCGCTGGCCGGCCTCCCTCGTGCCAAGTCTTCAGTCAGCCGAGGCCGCACCATTTCAAGAGGTTTTTACCAGGTCAGGAGGCTTGCTCGCATTCCGCCCTTGTTCGTCCTCAGGCCCGCCCTTGAATACTGAGTCTGAGGGGAAAGGGATTCTGGTAGGACGGGTGCAGTACTGGGCTCACAGCTGCCAGGGTCTGTGAATCGGGACGTGATGCACCAGCTAATGAAATGGGTTTCCGTGGGATGGCTGTCTGCACTTAAAAAATGAATTAAAAAAAAAAAATATATCATGGGCTTCGTCTGGATGAACAAATGTGACATACTTGTCTGGTGCCACATATCATATCATGGGTAAGGTATACCGTCTGGCACATTCATCAGCTAAAACGTGATGATAAAATTACAGAACACACACACACCCACACACACACACACACGATAACTTCTCCATACTGCTCTCCTAGTTACTGGTCAGGTGGCAAGTCAGGGGGTCAAAGTAATCATAAGTCGCTCCTCTTAATTTCTGACAATTACTGTGACTATAAAATTCTCTCATCAGATCGAACGCTGCTCATCTTAATTAAGGCTGTTTTTTCCCGCGAGCATCATTTTCCTCCTGAGTTAATTACCTGGTAACTCAAGTTTTCATTTACAGGTTACAGTGCAATTCCAAGCTTGTGAAAATAAAAATACTTATTGAGCTTCCTGTCACCCCCTCGTCAGCAGGAAAGGACGTTCGGTTCTGGGCGAGAAAATTTTGTTAGTCGAAAAGAAAATACGTTCGAAAGTTTTCGTTGAGCTAAAAGCTTTTTGGCGAGTGAATTTAGCAGATGAATTCCTGGTGTGTTTACCTTTGTAAGGACCCCGCCGCTGCCAGCCTCGCGCTGCCTTCCTCGCTTTCTAACAGTCACATTTTTTTTTCTTTCTCTCTCTCTCTCTCTAGCTATAGTTATTTTCCTTATTATTTATCATGTCCGTCTGTCTGTCCATTTCACTGCTTATGATTTTAAGCATTTCTTGGTATATAAACCATACTTCACTTGTACATTTCTCATTTACCCCTTGATAAATATTATTACTGAAACACCATTATCCTCGTTCCTTTCTGTTTCATATCCTATGCTTTCAAAGCGCTTCATCTCTTCGTTCTTCACTTTCTTTTTGCCTAGTTAGTTTTATATATATATATATATATATATATATATATATATATATATATATATATATATATATATATATATATATATATATATATATATATATATAATGTATATACATTTACTAGCAGGGGTACCCGGCATTGCCGGGCCAAAAAGACGAGCACTCCAGTCCTATTTGTTCAAGTTCAATCTTTCTGCTACAGAAAGACCATGTACCTCTTATGCTTTTGAAGAGGGATTATAAGAAGTTCAGGAATTTTCTATTCCAGCTTTCGCAGACTGACACACAGTATTTGTGCGCACTAGTTTACTATTACCGGTGACCTCAAATGACCTCCGACCGCTGACCTCAAATGACCTCGGAGGTCAACCTCACATAGCTTATGTCCAGACTGGAGGTCATGTGAGTCTCCATGCCAAAAATTGGGCTGCAGGGATACCCGGCGTTGCCCGGGCCAAAAAAGGTGAACACTCTACCAGTAACCTCAAATGACCCAATCTGAATTTTGACCCCCTTAAAACCATCCTTAGGTCATCCCGATTCAGAATATAAATACATGGGCCTGTGGGTCTCTGGCCCTTGTTTTGGGCGTGATTACTGTATGGACAAACAAACAACGCAGCTCATTATCTATCTATATTATATACAATACCGGTATATATTATATATATTATTTATAATACAGTATAATATACACAAAATATATAATTTAAGTGTATAATATATATTATATATATATTATATATAATTCTGTATATATATTATATATAATTCTGTATATATATATATATATATATATATATATATATATATATATATATAATATATATATATAATATATATTATATATAATTCTGTATATATATATATATATATATATATATATATATATAATATATATATATATATAATATATATATATATAATATATATTATATATAATTATATATATATATATATATATATATATATATATATATATATATATATATATATATATATATCCCACTCATCTTCAAGTCATCTCTTACTTCACACTAGCTACATTTTCGACCACTGTTTTTGTGGGCATAAATACCTTTGTTTGGCGCACCTTTAATTCCACCGGCGTGTCTCTTCAGAATTTTTATATTATCGGATTAAAAGCCAAACGCTCTTACTTCCAAGCATTTTTTCCCCACAACGTCATTTCTGCTAATTGTCTTTTATTTGTAATGACCAAAAGCGGCGGCCTCTTCCGTCTTCTTGCTTCCTCCCTGCCTCTCTCCTCTAGTCGTCTTGAATACTAATTTGCTCTCGGGTGATCAAACACTACGGCCCCTCGTGCTTTTTTCTTCGGGGAAGTGACTGGTATGTTGACTTGTGACGTCACGAAGGTAGACCCACCATTACGTAAGCCACACCTGGGCAATCAAGCTTTTCCGCTTGACAATACATGGAAAGTTTTAATACAATTTACAGTTTAGTAGACAGAAGAGAGAAAGACAGAGAGGGGAGGGTAAACATCAAAATCTCCAGTACACCACAACTCTGATCCTTTGCCCCCGTCGCCATAGCCACCTCTCGCCCCGACCCCGATAGAGGAGGTAAGCCCCAGACATCCCCCAGGCCAGGCCCCAGGCACGTCCGGTAACATCGTATCGGGAGGGCCAAAATAAACCTCTTCCGGATCACTTCCTCTGGCAATAGGCTTAGATTTGCTCCTGGGCTCTATTCTTTTCTGCTGTCAGTTTCTCCTGCGGGCTTAGGGCAACTGATGGGCCTGAATTGTCCTTTTTATATTTTCCCTTGTCAAACTTCTTCATAACAAATCGTCTTGTATACTTTTTCTGTCACCGGCACGCAATTTTCTTCCGTTCGGGAGGCAAGTATACAAACGACTGCCTTGAATTTTCCTTAGGATCATATTTTCATTTTAAACACTTCATTACGAACAGTTTTTTATATTTTACATCTAGTCTTCCATATATTTTATTCAGCTTAGGAGACACTTTCCACAAGGGTTAGATTTAAACTTCATTAATCCCTCCAAAACGGGAATATTTTCCTAAGTTCAGTTAAACGGTACGGAGATAGCACGAATGAAAATGAAAAGTGTCGTATCCACCTGCTAACACTGTAAACTTTTTCTTTTTTTTTCCTTTGTTCGTCGTCGACGTCTTCGCTTTTCAGCCATTCCTTGTACATTCCTGGACATACTAGCAGTTGTTGATTTTTTTACTCATCCAAATCACTTCCTGTTTTCCTGTAGAGTTTCAATACGACTCAGCTTATTCTTTTGTCTATTTCTTGTGTGTGGTTCCCCGGTGTTTGTGGCTGTAGGCTGTAGGCCTTTCTTATGTGTGGTAGTGTATGAGCCTGAGTTTGTTGGTGGTGTGGTGCTGTGGTGGTTCTCTTTTGATGTGGCTCTGCGGACATGATTGCTTTTTCCTGTTTTCCTGTGTTCCTCTTCGCTGTACCAGTACGTCGCTGTTGCTTTCTTGCAGCACGAGATGTGAATAGTCGGTGACGCTTAACCCTTTGATGTACGAATATTTTTATTTGATTTCCGGACGATTTTCTGCAACTACGGAAAGTTTCATGTACTGATAGGAAAGCCCTTCAAGATGAGTAAATGAAAAAGGTGTCCTCGGTCTTAACTGCTACTCTATATCCAAAGCTTTTTGCATTTGGTCATCTCCTCCTGGCAATATACCATTATGGCAATTACAACAGTACCATCAGCATGAAGTGATTATCTAATGATACTGTTTATTTCCTTGTTGAAGAATCCACTGGCACTGTCGTCCTCGGTTCTGTGGTCTATCTCGAGTGACCCTTGGTGCTCGAGAAACTGCGAACGTAGTTTCAGAAGTTAAGGAATTTTATTATCAACAGAGGGTGAAAGGGAAGCGAGAAGTGGAAGGGGTGAAGGGGAAAGAAATCAATGGCTGCATCCCCCAGCAGAAAGTTTAGCCAATATTACGGAGTATTCACGCAATCAAAAGCCCATTTATCATCACTAGAGACAGTCCCCTATAGTCCTCACCATTCCCCCCTCTCTCATTCTCTCTCCTCTCATTCCTTACATCTTTCCTAATTTCACTCGTCCTTTATATCATTCGACTAATTACAAGTGTGTAGATATTCATTTGTGTGTGTATTATTCTTATTGGTAACAACGCAGTAACAAACTAAATAAACCATTTACAAATTTTAACAAACTGTTGTTACAAGGATGAAGGAAAGTGCCGCTAGGTTTAGCCGTACACCGAAGTTCTCCCCTAAGTTACATCCCTCCCCCCGATCAACTTTATTAACCGCAACTTAGCCAGCCTCACGGGAAGTCCCATAAGCTCGCCTGGCAGCCTAATTAAAAATCCCAGCGGCTTAATCACTCCGCTCCCCTCGTTCTCCGGTGACGAGAGGCAGATGTTACGTAGGGATTATGCCGACGGAAGGGGATTAAGAAATTTTTAGCCAAGATAAAACCACAAGAGAATGTAGATTATGAGGTTATATCAGAATTAAGACGACTGATATATGAAGAGGAACGTTTGAAATTGCTGGCCCCACGTAACTTCAAAGGTATGGGGACTGATCACCCTCACAACATGTCGGATGTGCCTGTGACGTATATTGAGCTCTCGTCAGGCATCACTCCCGGCTGTGTGGCAGGTTGGGTGATCCCCCGGGGCCATGAGGGATTCAGGGGGGTCGCTGTACACCATCATCACTTCCACAACACAGAAAAAGTCAAGCAAGTATGAGGAAGCTCGGAGTCGGACACAACTCTGCTGTCCGTCATCAAAACAAATATTGTACATTTGTGATCAGTAAAAGAAAAAAAAAAGAATAATATGCAAACAAGCAAGCAAACAAACAATAAACGAATATTATGCAAGCAAGGAAGCAAGCAAGCAAACAATAAACGAATATTATGCAAGCGAGCAGGCAAACAATAAACGAATAATATGCAAGCGAGCAGGCAAACAATAAACAAGTAATATGCAAGTAAGCAAGCAAACAATAAACGAATAATACGCAAGCGGGCAAGAAAACAAACAAAACTTTGATCATTAACGACTGCTCACGGCTTTCCGTTCCTGACTGGCTCTATGTGAATGTTGCAAGCGTCAAACGATGTCAACTTTACTGCAGCAACAAGAGGCCTAATACCCAACAACTGGTCAGTTATAAGGGTACCTGGGCTTGGACCTCATGGGTCTGGTACTCCATCGCTCACTAGGGTGCCTGGCTCTCCGAGGGCGTGATTTATTTGCTCTTTTGAGCTAACAGGCAGAAAAGGAGAAACCCCCACTGAGCACAGGGGCGGCGAGGAGCGTAGCACTGAGACCTTTGTAGTTCTGGGAAATGACCTAACACTAGCAATATATATATATATATATATATATATATATATATAATTCACAGTCGCCCCTCCTCCTTCTCCCGCTACAGTCCGCCACAAGTCATATCAACAACATTTCGACCTAAATCAAGCAGTATTACTTACGCTCATGTATGCAACAGGTGCAGCCATGTCACTTACCTGTAAAAGAAAAATCAAGTGTTAAGATTAATGAATCCCATAAAATTTTCTTACACAATGCATCATCATTAGCAGACAATAAATGCAAATAAAAATGGAGTTAAGTGTAGGATAAATAAGAAATACTTGGAAAAAATGAGAGAAGCCCCCAAACGCACACAAAAGAAGACAATGCAGGCCAGTGCGCTGAGAACACAATGGTCAAATCAAGGAACATATTCACAGTTGTCCCATCACCGACCAGGAGACGATCTGATACCCTGTCCCGTGAATAAGAACCAATTACATAAACTTCAGGAGAAATACACTATCTGGTAGGCTTCACTTCAATGCTGTGCCAAGGCCGGATGCCCCATAAATATAACCGCCATTACTCTAAAACATTTTCCGGCCTTTTTCCCCAGATTTGCATATTAACTCGATCTTATGCATTTTTCATGGATGTCCCAGGGTTAAAGTTGACAGTGATAGGGCAGCGAGGCCAGTCAGTGATTTAGTGGCCGCCTCGATATTGGTGGGTGGAAGATGGGCGGACACAAGGTGGTAGTTGAGTGGATAAAGCTTGGAAAATGGGTGAAATGAGAGGGCTAGGTGGATGGGAGATTCAAAGAGGGTAGTTTGGGTGTCGAAACTAGACGGATAGTGGATTGACTGGAGTCCGCACGTGGATGGATGGCGGGTGAACTGGAAGTAGAAAGTGGAGGGATGGTGGACGGACTGAGAGTTGAAAGTGGTGGGATAGCGAATGAACTGGGCGCAGAAAGGAGGTGAATGGCGGGTGAATTGGGAGTTGAAAGTGGGTGGATGATGGATAGACCAAGAGCAGAGTGTGAGTGGACGGTGGGTAGACTGGGAGTAGAAAGTGAGCGGATGGTGGGTGGATTGGAGGCTGAAAGTGGGTGGAGGAGAAGGTGAAGAGGAGCTGATGGTGGATGAAGCACAGGTAGAAAGCAGGTGGATGGTAGATGAAGTGTAAGTCGACAGTGGATGAATGGTGGGCTGACCGAAGTGAATAAGGGCAAAGGTAATAGGTTGGTGGAATGTAAGTTGACAGTGGATAGATGGTTAGTAGATTAAAGTGGATGGAAGGTAACTAAAAGAAAGACTGATGGTAAAACGATGAATGCACTTATTCAGGATGGCAATTCTGTGGACGGAGGGTCGATAGGGAGGTGATGGGTCACGGGTGGCCAGCAGGTGGAAGGATGGGTGGAGAAAGAACGGGGCAAGGGGTTAAGGGTGAACAGAGAGAGAAATCAACTGTGAGAAATTTATGGTCGGGATAACCTCAGTGGAGTGTCTGTGCGAAATTATCCCTTACCAATAATCTAATAAAACGAACATTATCTCCCCTTCTCGCTCTGACTCTTCTCATTACTGAATACCTCATCTCTTCCAGTTCTTGCTTTCAGGGTCTCGTATATATAGTTTATTTCAGATTCTTCGTCCTCCCCCCCCCCTTTTTTTTTTTCAGTCTCGGTGTCATCGTGTTCGGTCACTTCCTCACCTGTTTTCCACTGGTGATGCCAGTATCTGCTAACGCGGATTCAGGTTCCCATTAGTGACCTTAATGAGCTGTTTTGGCGGGTTCTTTTGATCCCTAGTCGAGATTCACGGTATTTTTCGCTTGCAGTTTAGAAAATGCGATTTTTTCCCCCTCCGGTACTCACTGGTTACACTATCTTCCATGCCTCATGTTTAAGTGGCAATATATAATTATGCAAATAAGTAAATTTACATCTTGATTTTCACTGATAACTATATTTTTCCTGATTAACTTTTAAGTAGCAGCACATGATTATGAAACAAATTTAGTTGCTACATTTAGCAGATGTTGTTTTAAAAAAAAGTCACACTGCCAAGGACATCACACGCCCCACACTGCTGTTACTTTACTCGAACATGTGGGCGGAGTTTGGTCGCTGTACTGCCACCAGCACCACCACCAGGCATCTTTCTTCCTCCGGCAACCCATCGCTTCAGTTAGACCTTTAATATAGCTGTAGGCATAGTGCTTCCCATTAATCCAAGTTCTATAGGCAACCCAGTTTAAAGTAGGCAGAGAGTGAAACTACAGCAGTTGTCTAGGGCAGCAAACCTCGGCAGCTCCCCGAAGTGACTGTCAGAAGTGTCCCTCCGAAAATTAGGGTCCGTGATGTATGAATTCCGCTGCGCACGTGGTGGATGAGGGAATGAGGGAGGGGGAGGGGGATAGGGAAGGATGTGTAGAAGGGGAGGAATATGAAGGGGAAGAGACAGGGAGGATATGTATAGATGTGGGAAGGATGCAGAGAGGAGGGGCTGTAGGGATGCGTGAATGGGAGAGGGAGGGATACCAGGAGAAGCATGAGAGACATGTAACAGGGAAAGAGGGAGGGAGGGATACATGTGTAAAAGGAGAGAGGAAGGAAGGGATATATAGCAATGTAGGAAGTAGTTACACAGAGGAAAGGGTGGTGAGGATAAGTGAATGAAGGAGGGAGGGAAATGTACCTTGGGAGCAGAAGCGATACGTGAAGACGGAGAAAGAGTGAGGGATACACGAGTACAGTAGAGAGGTGAGGGAAAGAATCGTGCAAGTGTAGAGAATAAACGATGATAGGAGGCAATAACCCTTATATCTCTTACCATATTATCATACACAAAGCATTACTTGACTCAGTTCTTAATATGTAACAGGTTCCTAACTGAGATATCAAAATGTAACACGCTCCTAACTGTGATCTCAATTTTAGGCCAGTTCACGATCCAAAATAGCATCATATACTGATCACTGTGCAGCACACTTTCAGTGCACGGATACACGTATGTTCTGTATAAGTTTACATCAGTAATCTCGGAAATTCTAATGAAAGCTACGTTCACTTCCAAAGCTTCTTTTCAACTCGTATTTTTAAAGTGAAATATCAAGCCAAAAATCATACCTTTGGTACATCTTACAACTCTGTCGAAAGTTTCCAATAATTTTGGGGGGGTTTGCTGACAGCAAGGAATTAATCAGGCAACTGGATACCGCATGCGTTCCGCACTAAACCTGCTTTCCCTGAATAAAAAAGAAAAAAAAAAATCCTTGCCAAATCATGTTATTTCGCGGACAGTCATTGAAGGAGACACTTTAGACGAAAGGAGATCTTTAAATCCACGAAGGGAGCCCACGAATTAGATGGGTGAAAGGGTACATGGGACGAATTAGATGGGTGAAAGGGTACATGGGATAACTTAGGTTCAGCGAATAAGTAATGAGGCACTAAATATGCCAAGAAAATTAAATTAAGTAGATGCAAAAGGAAAGGAGACCCCACAGAGAGGTGACGAGAACCTGTATAAGAGGAAATGAAAATGGCAGCCATCATTAGGATAGACACTGGGAATGGTGGGGGATCTTTAAAACCCGTAAGAGTGCGGAGGGGGTTCTGCAAGAGGAAGTTTTCGTTTCAGTCACAAGTTTGGTAAGCCATTAAGCGAGATAAGAGCGCCGGAATGACATCTTCCCCTCTACGCGTCTGTCGTCTAAATTTAGCGCCCCGTTTCCTTCGGCTGGCGTACAAACAAGAGTCTTGAAAGATGCGCGTCGCGCCATCACGTTTCTGCTGTTGACATATGGGAGCATTTTATTACGGGTATGTGTGCGTGTGTCTGAGTGTGCGTGGGTGTGTATGGGGGCGCGGTGTGTAAGGGCGGCACAACAGCCTGCTTTCCACAAGACGAATGTGGTATGTTTGGAAGTGGAAACCCGCTCCTCCCAGCATTTCCGGCGACAGAAGGGTTCGGGAGGGAAAGTCGAGGAAGGGTGAGGATGGTGGGGGAGGACTATGAGTCCATACGACTGTCAAAACATACAATACTTTCTGTTGGCAAATGACAACAAACATGACGCTGGTTAGTATTTCAAAGTATATGGAATCTGTTCACAGTTACAGCATGTAAATATTAATGTGCTTCTTATAAACTCTTTAACATAATTTCCTTACTCTTTGCTTTTTTTTTTTTTTTTTTTTTTTTTTGGTTCCTCATCTTTTTCCTCACTTTTTCCTAACATTGCCAACCCAAAGTTTCCTTCCCACCCATTTGAGGTCTCTCTCCTCCAGCCTTACCTCTGACTTATCTTTTGTTTGTTCTCTTTCCTCGCCTCTTGTCGTTTCCCTTGCTCTTCTTCCTCGATCACTTTACCAGTTTTGCGTCCATATAAACTTCATTAATTTCAGCTATTCTGCCCGTTGCTCCATTTACCTCGGTGTTGTTAAGTCACCTACAGCTCCACCCGTTTTACTTTTTTGGTAAGCATTCATATTCTCACTACCCTTGTTTATCTCCACTGCATCATCCCCCCCCCCCTCTCTCTCTCTCTCTCTCTCTCTCTCTCTCTCACCTTGTCCCCTAACTCCTTCCGTGCGTCCGTCGCCAGCACCCTCATTCGGCATATAGTATCTTCCTCCTTCCCTTTTGCGCGTACACCCTCAGTTAGACTACATATGTTTCATTGCCTGCTGGTTTTCTCTTGCATATTTCTTTCGCACAATGACGCATTTAAAATTTATCAACGGTACCTCCGAAAGATTTCGCAAGGCTTAGGAAAGCCTCCAGTAATGAGGTTAACTGAATTTCACCCCCCCCCCCACCTATAATCTTGCACTACCTACAGAACGTCACCGCACTTTTTCCTTTAATAAGACATCTTTCCTTTCCTGTGTGTGTGTGTGTGTGTGTGTGTGTGTGTGTGTGTGCGCGCGCGCGCGCGCTCTACCATTCTAGATTGATACCAGTTTGCAAATCGGCTAAGGGAACGATGGCTCGACAGCCTCATTCGTTTGTCTCGCTCATTTCCCCTCTTTTTCCCTTCTCTCCTCTCTATCTTTCCCCTTTCTTCTCTCTCTTTTCCCCTTCTCAGATAACTTAGCCGCACGCGTTCCTCCTCCTCCCCCCCTGAGGGCTGTCATCTGGGCGACTCCCATAATAATTCCCAGCTCTCCTTCGTCTCTCGTGGTTTCCCCTTTCTTCCTCCTCTCCTGTTATGGTCAGCACCCTCTTCATTTCTTTATCCTCTCGACAGTAAATTTCTCTCACTCCCTCTCTTCTTCCTTCCCCTTTGTATGATTTAACAAGATGTGAGGGTAAAGTGTGTTGGTAGCCCATAAAACTCCCTCTTTCCGCAGATCGTGCCCTCTACTCTTGTATTTTTCTCCTTCCACTTTGCGCTGTTACTTCCTTCCTTCCTCCCATCTCCCCCCCACTTTCCTTTATTACCCCTTCTTTTCCGCTCCTCTTCCTCCTCCAAACACACAATGGTCGACCCTGTGACAATGGCCCCAAGTTTTTCTCTAACATTTGGGTGAAAAACAAAGGACGCAGGTCCGGAGAGTAGGGTTTTTTATGTTTTTTACCTTACGACGTAGAAACTCACATCAACACCGACTCGCTGGTACGTAATGTAGGGCTGTACGAGTTCGAGAAATCCCCGTGTAGAACTGGAGTTAAGTGAATAGAAATTGAAGCCGACGCGTCCATTTGTCGAAGCTAATGCCGTTCCTGGAAGTATACGGCTCGGGAGATTCACGTGAGGAACGGAGGCGAGGCACGCGAGCGAACGACCACCGGCACTGCTTGGATTTGGGGTGCTCTGGTTGTGATTGTGGTGGTCTATATACAGTAGTCGTTGATAAAGTGACTCTTAAAAGGCCAAATTTAACTTGGTGCTAAGCTACCATCTTCCTATGTTTAAATGTTGAACTGTAATACCGTAAGAGACAAACACTACAATATGCTAGTCACGAAGAAGTGCTATGGAAATTATTTAAAGTCGTAGTATTTTGTTATTCTGCCACTGATTTAAGGGGAAATAAGATGCCAAAGGGGTTAAAATCTCCGCCACGTCAAGGAGGGTGAACCTTAGTGGTGGTGGCGGTGACTGTAAATATATTGGTTACGTGTGGTGTAGTGTGCTGGCTGTGATTGTGATCTTCGCGTGTATGTGGTGTGGTTAGTCTGGTTGCGGTAGTGTGGCGATGGGTACTTACACTGTGTAGGTGATCTGGTAGTGAATAAAGTGGTGGATGATACAGTGTGTAATCATACTGGTTTCGTATGTGATGTGGATGGTGTGCTTGTGATGACATTTATGGTGGTAAAAGCAGCTGCAGGTAAGATGGTGTGGATGACAATACACACTAATTATGCAAACAGCAGGAGATGTGTTGATGTTTACTGTAAATATTGTTAGTTTAGATACTGTGCTTAATGAAATGCAGGCAAGACATTACTGATAACTGCAAACGTTAGTGTTTTTGAATGAGTCGCACAATAAATACAACAAATCTTCCACCTATAAAAGAAGCAACTGATCACCGACAGTGCTTTTAACGTCTGCAGTGTTAAATCAATATACCAAAAACCCATTGTAGTTTTGCATGAATGGACACATGGAGGGAACAAAGCGTGGGATGACTGAGAGGCTGAGGACGCCGAGTATGTAAACAATCTGCGGGTATTGGTATGTTGGCGGCCATAATATTGACAGGAGGAGCCTCGCCAGTGTTTGTGCCGTCACCATTATTAAGGTGTAATCTTCCCTGGCCCGCCTATATTACTCCCCGCCAGACTCCACCACAGTCTGCCCAGTGGTCTGGTGGGCATTACGTGCAAAACCAGAAACATAGTGCAAGGCCTAATCAAATAATTCAAAAACATCTCAGTAACAATGAAAATAGAGAAATAAAAATTACATTATCATCATCACCATCACCATTATCCCGTCTACTAGTGGCAAGCAGAATGATGATAATTATGATACATTACTAGTACCGATAGTATCAACCACCACTATTTCCTAGAAACTGAACAGTATGCGTTTGACTCTGAATGTTTCCTCAAAATAAAGGTAGCATAAGACTATGGGGATACATGCAAGCAAGCTGTCTCAAAAGACAGATGAAATTTATTATTCCAGAGGCCACTTACAAGAGAATAATAATAAATGCGAAAAGGAAGTTTATTATACTTTGGCGAAATAACAGGTGAAGGTACCCTAAACAAAGGAAAGGCAAGGAAGGGGAGAAATGCGATGAATGGTGTGAAAGGAAGGAAATGAGGTGTAGAGTGGCTGGCAGGGAGTGAAAGAGGGGAGAGAGGGGAAAGAGTCAGGATAATGGGAGGAAAAACTGGGGAATGGAAAATGAAGGAAGGGGAGACAGAAAGAAGAAAGGAAAGAGAAAGCTGAAAGGGAATGGGAGAAAAAACAAGCACCAATGAGAGGGAAGATGCGTGGGGAACAGGACAGGTGTGTGAGAGAATCTTGACCATTAAGAATGCGCAGTCGCCTGATCGCTGGAAACCTGGCTCCATTAGCAAGCACAGTGCTAGAGTAAGCAGGCGAGGAACAGCAAACAGCATCCCAACAAAAGCCTTGTTTTCTCTACCAACTGCTGGGGTGAATTGTGTCGAGACTAGACTTTCCCAGAGATTAAATTTCCAGCGAAACTGTGGACGATTGTGGCAGGGATTTGTGATTACACGTTAGTGGTGCTATTGATGGTGATAGAGACAGTAATCTGAACAAGGTTGATAAGGACGAGTGTGGGAGTGTATGTGAAGGAATGTGAACCGAAGGAATGGTAGAAGGGGAGCAGAAAGGAGACTGCACGAGGTTGTGGGGATGCAAAGGGATATGAGGCGGGAGATTATAGGATGAGTATGTATGATGGTAGGGTGAGGGTGTAGGAAGGAGACAAGCGACGGGGTATGGGGCGAAAGAAGGGAAAGGAAATGAGTGGATATTGTGTGAAGGAAATGAGTGTAAGGATACTGATGTAGAATCAGGAGGATAGAATGACAAGAATGAACTATAAACCCTTGAGTCTAAGTCCTAGATAGATGCGGTACTAATAGGACCGTAATATGGAGCGTCGTTAAAGTCTACGGGAATCAATCACCTTTTGTACAAAAATCCTTAGGGAGTGACTGACTGATCAGACCACTAAAAAGAGATGCTCCCACATCTCAATAGGGGTCCGCATCGGCGATATTGAGTGTATAGAGCGTGAACGAACAAAATATACTACACGAATGAATACGATAACCGTGGAAATATCTGGACAGGGTCTGACACTGAGTGTAAAGTAAAATTAATTCATGCATAAGTGTGTGAATCATCATGAGGAATAAGAGATAAAGTGTGTGTAGGGTGTGTCAAAATTTAATGAAACAATGTACAGGATAAGAGTGACAAAGCAAGGTTGGTGTAAGTCTGCATGGATAATAGTGAGTGTGCAGGTTAAGTGGGAGTAAGTGTGCATGATAAGAATCACAGAGTGACTGGAGTGTGCAGGATTACAGTGAGTGTGTATAGAATAACTAAGTTTGCGGAATGAATGAGTGACTGTGCAGGATAACAGTGGTAATGAGTGTGCGGAATAAAATAAGTGTGTGAGCCGGACAGCAGTGACAGTGAGTATGGAGGACACAAGCGTATGAGTGCAGGGTAAATGACAGTGAGCGTGCAAGAAACAAGCGAGTGAGCGTGCAGGATATCTGTGAATGAATGTGCCATATAAGAATGAGAGTGTGTGTGCAGGATAACAGTGAGCGAGTGCACAGGGTGTGGGTAAGCGTGAGAGTGAGATGAGAGGCTGCTCGTTACCATTTGCAGGCTCATTTATCATCATCGTCAGGCGGCCGTCGAGGGAGGGAGGAAAGCAGTGGAAGAGCGAAACACCAGGAGCAGGAACGACTTAAGGCCAAGTGGAGGAAAGGGCGATGATAGGGATAGAAAGGATAATACAGAGGAGAAGAAAGTCGAGGTTACTAAGAATACAAGTTACTGAAGAAACAGGAAATGGTGCGGGAGAAAAGAAAGATAACTTAAAAAGGTTACTAAAGAGACACAGACGGGAAAGAGAATAGCAACGACAAGTTACTGATGACAGATGAAAACAATACGAGGAAGAATTAATTTAAACACACACACACACACACACACACACACACACACACACACACACACACACACACACACACACACAAAGGAAAAGAAGGGAAGTTGATTAAAGATGGAAGATACTGAACTGGGAACTGGACTGCAGGAACAGAATGAAACACGATTAATTAGTGCTTAATATAGAAATAAAATAAACCCTTGGAGTGTGACAAAGAATGATGTCATTTAAGAAAAGTCTGATCATTAAAGAATGTTGAGACTGGGAAGAAGGAGACTGATAATGAAATGAAACAAGGGCAGACGGAAATGTGGCAGGATAGGAGGATAAGTTGCAAAAAGTAATGAAGGAAGGACAAAGGAGACAGTATAAGGGAAAAAAGGATAGTGTATGATCGCTTCGAAATACGAGACGAAAAGTAAAAGAATATCAAAATTAAAGGAGGAAAATTGACAGGACAAAAACAGAAGAGAATAGGGAAGGGAGTGGCAAGAAAAATGACAAAAAAAAAAGAAGAGGGAAAGAAGAAGTGATGGAGGAGGCGAGAGAGGGAGATGGAAGATGCATGTCATGATTTTAGGTGAAGAAGGAAGATTGGGAAGGAGGGAGAAGGATGGGTGGGAGAGAGGGGAAAATATAAAGAGTGATGTGTTTGAGGAGGCGTGTGAGGGGTGGAGGAGGAAGGGAGAATGGAGGGGAGATGAAGGGAAGGGAGAGTGACGAGGGTGCAAAGACTGAGAGATTCCGTCAGATTTGAGGGAGGGTAGGAGAAAACAGGGGATATGAAGGAGAAATGAGAAGAGGGGAGGGAGAGAAGAAGGAGCAATGAGAAGAGGGGATGGGGCGAGGAAGGAAAAATGGGAAGAGTATAAGGAAACAACGATAAATGAAAAGAAGGGGGAGGGACATGAAGGAGAAATGAACATAGGGGAAAAGGATACTAACGTGGATGGACATGAAGGAGGAAAGAAAAGAGGGGAAAGAGATTAAGATGAAATGAGAACTGGGGGATGGGGCAAGGATCAGAAATTAGGAGGGGAAGCGGGCAGGGAGGAGGGGAAAAGGGAAAAGAGGGATAAGGAGAAAGAGAGAGGAAGAGGAATCAATAAGAGGGATTGGGATAAGAAAAAAATAAAGAGACGGGAATGGGACACTGAAAAGAGAAGAAGGGAACGAAAATCTAAGACTGAGGAGACTACGGATGAGAAGGGAGGGGAGGCGAGGATGGAAATTTCGAATGCCCTAAAGGGAAAGGGGGGGAGGAAGGAAAGAAAAGGCAGAAAAAGAAGAAAGACAATGGAGAGGTTGAGATGAAAGTGGGACGACGACGACGATGATGATGATGATGAGGGGAGGAGGAGAGGAAATGGGGAAAATGAGACGAGATGAAGTGGGAAACAGTTGGGGATGTGAAGAAAAAATGAAAAAGCCGGAGATGGAGAACAGAAAAAAGATGAGGGGTGTGTTGGAAGAGATGAAGATAAGGGTGAAGGAAGGGACAAGATGGGGCTGAGGAGGAAGCGAAAAATGAGGGTTGAGGAGAATGGGAAAAGACGAGGGCTGAGGAGGAAGGGAAAATGATGGGGAATGGGAAGGACGGAGTAATGATGGAAGAAAGAAATACCAGAAAGAATGGAATAAGAATCAGCGTGAGGAGAGAACGATGGTGAGAAAACAAAGGAACAAGTCCGCAATGAATGAGGCGGCGAGAAGAAATAATACGCAAGGGTGGGCAAGCGAGAATCAGGAAGGAAAAGTTGGAAGAACAAGGAGTGGCGAAAATGAGAGAATAATGGAGGGGAAAAAAGAAAGAAAAATAAGAGTGCTGTGGTAAAAGAAGGAAGTAAGGTGGAGAGATCAAGGAGTAAGAAGAGACTGGAGGAAGAAAAAACAAAAATGACGCTAGACGATAAAGAAAATATAAATTCCGGGATAAAAGGAGAAACGAAGGACAGCAATGAAAAAAATGCTGGGATCGAAGGGGAAAGGAAGGTGGAGAGATCAGGGAAAAAGGGGAGACGGGAAGGAAGGGAGGGAGGGAGAAGAAAAAAGAAATGGAGGAAGGGGAAAGGGAGACACGGAAGCGAGGGGAGAGAGGGGAAAGTCCTGGCAAAAGAGAGACACACAAAGGGCAATAAAGGGGACATGAGGTGATAAAAGTGCAGGTTAAAGGAGAAGTGGAATAAGGGGTGGGGACGGAAAGAGCAAAAACAAAGACCAAAAAATACCAAACCCACAAGATTCACCTTAACTCCAATACAAAGATGTTTACGTTTCACTCTGGTTGTGACGTACGCTTCATTCTGGATATAAGACGATTTTCCTGAGCGTGGAAAAGACGGTTTAGCAATCAAGGAGTTACAAAATATCACACACAACCCCTCTCTTCCGACGATAATTTTTTTTTTTTCCTGCACTTTGATTTTTAAGATTTTTATTTAGCTTTAAGAACGATCTCTAAGCGTTCATGGAGTTTTAAATTATCTGTAACCCCTTTTGTATGGTGACGACTTGCATTTCAATCTGGCTGTCACAAAACACCTTTATTTAGATTGGGAAAAAAATCTTGTAACGACGGAGTAAACAAAGACAGGTGAAGCAAAATTAACTGGAAGCAGACAGAAACACAAATTCTGTTTATTGGTGGATTATGGATCATCTTTAAGTCCTTTTGTACCGTAAGTTTCTGCTCGTTTCCGACAGCTGGTTATATTTGATTTAGGGGAAAAAAAAAAAGCTTGCAATGTCGAGGATAATAAAGACAAATCAAGAAGAAATAGAGGAGGAGTAACCAAGAGAAAACAAGGAATTCTTTTCCCTGGTCGGGTATGAATGGTCTACCTAACATCTTTTGTACGACGACGTGTACTAGTTTTATCATGAATACTGTGAAACGACTTTATTAATTTACCTTTAAAAAAAACTAAGGCGACGGGCTGTATAAAAAGAGATGAAGAAATGAAGGAAAAGAAGCAAATACAGTGAGCATTTTGTGTGCTGAAGGATTATTATTATTATTATTATTATTATTATTTATTACTATCATCCTTATCATTATTTGCGTTATTGTTCTCCATTTCATTCAAGCTACTACAACACTACCATACTAGGATGAAGACAGTCTTTGTACAAATGGGATAAAGAACAAGAATTAGACAAACACCAAATAATTCTGTAAACTGGTCGAGTACGAACGAACTCCCCTAAAAATCTTTCGTACAGTGATAGCTTGTTTTGTTACGTTCTGGCTTAGGAACAACCATTCAGAGTACAAGATTAATAAAGACAGATGATGAAGACATAAAGGATAAGAAATGTACAGGAAGGATGATGAAGAAGAAATAAAGGATAAACACTAGACAGGAAGGATGATGAAGAGGAAATAAAGGATAAACACTGGACAGGAAGGATGATGAAGAGGAAATAAAGGATAAGCAGTGGACAGGAAGGATGATGAAGAAGAAACAAAGGATACGCAGGGGACAGGAACACAATAAGGAATTCTATTTATTGGTGCTCCTAGGATGACCGAAGGAGACAAGTGGGATTAGTGGAGTATCAGGCGGCTTGGAGGGAGGGGGGAAGACGGGGAAATGGAGAGGACGACGGAATGAAGAGAGAAACGCGGATAGAGGGATGAGAGGAGGGGGGAACGGCGACGATGAAGAGGAGGAGAGAAGAGGGAAAAAGAGTGAACAAAGGAAGCATACAGACGAGAGAGAGAGAGAGGGGGGGGGGGGCAATAACAGATTGGGAAGCTAACTGCAACACCACTTTTACAGACTCCGGAAAAGAAACACACAAGAGGAAGAACGAAAATGGGTGCGGGAGGGGAAGCGAAACAGAAAAGGGAGAGAGAGGAAGAATGCAGAGGAGAAAGGGAAAAGAAACGGAAGGGAGAGAGACAGAAGGCAGTAGTGGAGTATGAAGTGAGGGGAAAGTGAATAGAGAGGAAACGCAAGAACAGAGGGGAAAAAGAGAATAGGCAATAAATGCATACACTCTTACTGGCTGCCAAAACAGTGAGGGTGCAGGAACGAGATATTTGTGTGTGTGTGTGTGTGTGTGTGTGTGTGTGTGTGATAGAGAGAGAGAGAGAAATGAAAGATCGCGAATACTAAGGGGAAACTGACTGAGAGTAAGGGTGGCGAAATCGGAACGCGGAGGGGGAAGAGATTCGGAGAGAGAAAGAGAGGGGGAAGAGATTCGGAGATAGAAAGAGACAGGAAGAGAGAGAGAAGAAAATTGGGAGCAAGAGAAAAATATATCAAAGGCATTTCGACAAGTCAGCAAAGCAATTCAAGAGTAAGAAAGAAAGAAGCAAGAAGGAAAAAATGCAAGACGCGAAATAAGTGACAAATAAAAACCCTTTCTAGTTAAACGACAAGGCTGTGGAAAGTATGATACAAAAACACACTTGGCAGCTTGGCTAAACGAATTAACTGATACAAGAAGGCAGCTGCAGACATAGTAGTGTAGAAAATGAATGCTAAAATCTTACAAGAGCGGAACAGTACCTTTTTAATGTACTTCAAGACGGTCATCCATTGTCCTACCACCATGAGAAGTTTCACCGTCTTTACCTGTAGTAAAATTTTAGATACAGATGGAGCGAACCGAAAATCTAGAACAAGACGAGAAACCTGGAGATAATCAATAAAACCTCTGGCATGATTAGCCTATTGATACAGGAAGACAAGAGAACACTATACCGGTGATGCACTGAGCTTGTTTCTTCAGCACACGTAAAAATGCTTCGTTGAAAGATAGTCCAGAGATAACAATAAACCTGACCAAGGACACAAAACAAAGAGACTTCACAACAATAGCCTAATACACTGACCTTGTTTACACAGTACGTATAAAATTCTACAGGTGGTACGAGAGGGCAATCAGTCATACTATCACAACCAGGATCATACCCGACTTGCATTACACAGGACCCGCCTCAAGTGTGTGACGCGGCGCTTGTTCCAATGAAAGGGTCCCTTGTTCTCTTTACACCAGCCCCGCCCTCCTTATCCTGCACACTCCCTTATCTTTTTTATCTCTCCCCGGATTCATGTTGAGGGTGCTGTCACTATCACTTAATCTGCAGCCATAATCACCCAAACGGCCGACCTTATCAGCTGTTTTCTCTGAGTTATCTTCGTTTAACATCATGTTTGCTCTCAGTCTCTTTATTGATCGTTGCAATGTGTTTTCTTTGAGTTACTGTGTATTATTACCTGTTTTCTCCGAGTCACCAAAGTTTCTAATAATTTCCTTTTTCAGAGTTACCTGAGTGTTTATCATATCCTTTTAGACACTTTATTGTTTTGTTTATCATATCCTTTTAGACACTTTATTGTTTTATGTTTTCGGAGTCACCTTACAATCAATCAGTCATGTTCTCTCAGACTCAAATTACCGTTTATTATCATCATCTGTTCCTTTCTGACTGACATGTATATTATCATGTGTTTCCTGAAAGTTACATGACAGTGTTTTCATTTGTTTTCTCTGAGACATCTTACAGTTTTAATAGATTATATCACTACTGTTTTCCTTCATTATATTATTTCATCCTCATCTGAATCTCAATCTTTCATCCCCTTTCATCTTCTTGCGTTTTCCTTGGCCTTATTCTTACTTATTTACTATCCTCACTGATGATGATGATGATGATGATGATGAGTATCTTAACTTTGAATATTTAATCAAGAAGCTCTCACACGTTAGTTCTTGAATTTCTCTTTAATCCTTTCTTATATGTCCACTCTACCTCATGCTAAAAAAAAAAAAAAAATCCTTTCTTATATGTCCACTCTACCTCATGCTAAAAAAAAAAAAAAAAAAAAAAAAAAAAAAAGTCTTTCTCTCCCCTTTATTTCTCTACCTACCTCCCCTGTAGTATTCTCGGCTCCCAAGGAGTCCCCTCCTCTCCTTCTCCCAGTGAACTTACAACACTCCTAATACTTCCAAGAGGAAACTGAGAGTAAAAAACCGGACTAAAGTTAAACTGAATTTCCAACTTTTTACAGAAGTTATCCTGTTCAAAGGTCGAGCAGAAGTTAATTTTAATAAGATCATTTCTTTTATGTCTCGAAGACACTATGACTCAGGTCATGGGAGATTGTAGGGTACAAAGATAAGTCATTTTACATAATGCTGACTAGCTCTGATGTTTCACAGCTGCATGAACATCTACTGTCATGAGCTTTTCACGACCGATAACTGATTTGTATATATATATATATATATGGTATATAACTTGCCAATTCACGCAGACTTCTATACTTAAGTCCAGTTAACACTTGTGTGATACGGTAACTAAAATGATACTGAAGACAGGTTATTGCGTAGAAGTGGGACGCAAAACAACAAATAAATATCAATACTTGATACCGTATGAAGGTGTCATGTGAAGAGAAATTTTCTTCTTACTTTTCAGTGTCTTGCATTTTCATTCAAAACTCTTCCACTTCATATGACTGTCTCCTTGCTGAGAAGGTTTGGGGGACCTGGGGACACCAGGGGGACACTCGCTCTTCGGGGACGCCGCGGAGATCCCTCAAATATCTCCAGGGTTATTGGTTCATGATTCATACCGGCAGAGAGCGCGAGGGGAAAAAGGTGGATTTTCTATCTGCAAGAGGGGAGTGTTTGTTCTCCCCTTGAGCAACCAGTCTCTCCCTAATCCCCAGCTGAGGGCACTGGGTCTCACTTCCCCTTTTGAGGAATTGAACTCTCTTTCCTTCAGAGCTCCTGGATCCCGACTGAAGCTGGTGATGGGGAGTGTAAGAGGCTTCCCTCACCCCAAGGGAGTCAACCTTGGAAAGCTGGCTCTATTGGTAAAGCGATTTATCACCCGAACGCTGTTTCGTCTTCCAGTGCCGGGAGGAGTTTGAGGGGGGGAAGTAGGTGAGAAGGGGAGGACGGCAGAGACTAGAGAAGGGGGGGAGGGGAGAAGGAAGGAAGTGCAGTAATGGAGGGGGTGGGAGAGGGGGACAGAAAAGAAGGGGGGAGGCGCACTGAGAGAAAATAGAGAAGAGTGAAGAAGAGACAGCTGGAAAAGGTGACGAGGGAGATATGGTGGCGACCAACAGTATCATTCCACCTTTCTGTCGATCAGTTCTGAAAACTGTACATAACATTCAGAAGGGGTGCTGGGCTCTACTGTATAGAATGTGTTACAGGGTTTCGAAAGTTAATAGTGACTGTCTCGTTATTTATTGCAGTGAAGTGAATCTGTATTTGTGTCCTCAGCTGTACCTACAGAAAGGCAAGGGAGTGTGCCAGTGGAAAGGAGAAATGGGGTGGGGTGGGGCTAGTGATGTGAGAGAGGGTACAGCAGCAGCAGGAAGGGAGACGGGGAAGAAGGGATGAATCGTGAAATAAGAACTCTGCTGGAAGCCACGAGGGGAGATGGAAGTTTGCAAATTGAATTAATGCTACAGAGATCAGTCTGCTTTACTTGATGATTACTGGAGAAATGGGATTTGAAGACAGACGTACATGAGCTAAAGAAGAGCATGTTGAAAATATTGCGCTTCCTGTATATAAAGCGTTAATTATACTGCTGATATAAACTAAGCAGCTATATTTCAGAACTATAAATCTACCACCTTTAGGTTAGGCCTCCATGTACAAGCAAGAGAATAAAGTGGTAGCAGTTCTTTGCAAATATAATATAAACAATGTATTTTCGAACACAGACGATAAAGTTTGTGATACTCGCTTACTTGAAGACATATTAAAAGAAATTTTAAAAGGGTAACCGAAGGCGTCGCCAAGGTGCATGGGCCAGATCAAAATTCAGGTGTGCAGGAAAGGAAGAAATTGTGTACGACAGCGACGGTGGGTGGCAGATTTTGCGAGTGGCATGGGAGGCTGGAGGCCGAGGCGGTGGGCGGCACAGGAGGGGACGTGGCATGTTAAGCGGAAAGAGGAGTGGTAGTGGCACAAATGGTGGATTGTGTGGGGTGGCATACAGGAGTGGAGGGTGACCGAGGTGAAATACAGGAGTGGAGGGTGACCGAGGTGAAATACAGGAATGGAGGGTAGACGGAATGGGACAAAGTACGGAGGATGTCTAGGGTGAAATACAAGAATGGAGGGTGACTGGGTGGAATACATGAAGAGGGGGGGGCGGGTTACTGGGTGGAATGCTGGAAGGGTGACGGGTGCACTATGCTCGTATAAATGGATGGGGACAGATGGACAAAGAATGGAAGGTGACTGGGGAAGAAGGCGATGATGAACAGAGCAGAGGATGAGAAGAATGTGAAAAATGTTGCCTACTTCAAGTCAACGGAAGAAAGCCTGTTACTGGCTCAAGATATCAAGTAGTACATACTGTATAAGAGAGTAGTACAAGCATTTGGTAGAAGAAAAAAAATATGATGTGTGGAAGCAATCAGATGATGAAATGATAGTGAGGAAGAGAAAGGAAGAGTGGCTGTTGCTGGGTCGAGAATGAAGCAGGAAAGTGGGTGACAAAATGTGGATGTATATATGTGAGACAAAGCAGAAACGAGAAGTGCGACTGTTAACTGGTCAAGACTCACTGTAGAAAGTGGAAATGTGGCTAAACGACAATGTGGAAATGAATGAGCGAGGCCATGATATCATAGCAGAGAGGGACTGACTGAATGGGAAACAAATTAAGCGGATGGCAAAACAATGTAGAAAATAATTAAGTAAAAATTATCGTGACAGAAAGGATGCGCGGCTGTTACTGGACCAGGATGTCAAAGTAGCGGGTAAGAAGGTGGGCGACAAACAATGTGACGCGAGTAAACGAGGCAAAGACTGTGTGGCAGAGAGGGAAAGTGGTTATTATTCGACCTAGAGTCAGGCATAAAGTCAGATAAAAAGCGAGATCAAAGTGTGAATGAGGTACAGACTGAAGCAGAGAAGGTAAGTGGGGATTTTGTTGGGTAAAGTAAAAATATAAATGAAGCTGAATGGCAAACAATATGGAAGTGTATGGTGTAAAGCTAAAGTGGCAGCTGTTACCTCGAGAATCAAAGTAAAAAGGTGGATAACAGACTTTGTGGAAGTGAGTGAGACAAAGATAGCGTGGCAGAGCGAGGAAGAGTGGCTGTGTTTGAGCGGCAGACACCCACGGCGCCTGATCAAGTGGACTCACTCGCCCGAAAAAGGCTCCCTCGAATTCCTCATATTTCTCTCTCGATCTCTCCCAAGGCAGAGTTTCCTCCCGCCAGCATTATGGAGCGGGGAATATTTCCTTTGACTCCGACCGAGACCTGAGTGTTTCTGCCGCGGGTCCCCAGCGAAACATGTTCTTTTTGATCTCTCCTTCACGGCCACATTCTTGTATTGTGCCCCCACTACATCTCCCTCAACCACCAGGAGATATTTTTGCCACCAGTGCTGAAGACGCGAGAATATCGGGTGTTCCGCGCTCAAAAATACAATACCTTCTCTCTCTCCCCCAACTTTAAAAATAGAGCACTTCCATTCCATCTTTCACCTTCAGTTCGGCTCTCCCTGGATGTTCGCGCCGGATGAAGACTTTTCTGATGTGGACATAAACCATTCACAACTTTTTCTTGCCAGTACATGGGGTTTGGAACATATCCCTGAAGTGAATACGAATTTAAATTGCTTTGATAGACAGTCGACGAGAAGGACGAAAGGTTCTGGTCATAAAAATAGTACAAATAAATGAGAACTGCAGTGGCAATGTAAGAGAACGAAACGGTGTGGGTACTGAAGACGGGTAGTAAAAGACTAACATGAGACGGCAAAGCAAGGCGACAACAAAGGGAATTGAAGGAAAGTTACAAGCGGAAAGACGTACAGTAAAGCGATCTACTAAGAGAGAAGGGAGCAGAGAGACTGTGAAGATCAAATGAAAGAATAAAAAGGGAAAGGAGGGCCAGCAACAAGATGACATGCTGTGATGATGAACACCAACAGCGACTTACAAAATGAAGGAAAGGCTTTGATAATCATAAAATAAAGCTTACATGTAAAAGAAAAAAAATGTCGTTGATATAGACCAATGTATGAGGAAGAGTATGAAGAAAGTGTGAGGAGAAGGGGAGAGGGGGAAGGGAAAGATAGTGACGACGGAGGGAAGGGAAAGGATGTGAGATGAAGACAGACGAGCTTGGAGGAGAACAGCGTAGATGGAGGAGGGAAAGATGAGAGGGTGAGGGTGAAGTGAAGATAAGGGCAAAGACGTAACAGGGAAGAGGGGAGAGGCAAGACGAAGACAAAAAATGAAAGACGGGTGGAGAGATGGGGGAAAAGAGAAGACGTGAAGAAAAAACAAAAGAGGGGAGGTGTGGACTGGTGACACGGATGAAGAAACAGGAGTCCTGGTGACGATGGGTGAGGTGGGGAAAAAAAAAAAAAAAAAAGATGAGATGATGAGTGAGATGGGAAAAGAGGGGAGATGAAGACGGGTGAGGTGGGAAAGAAGTGACGTGATATTGCCAAAGGTGGATGACGATGATGAGACGTGAAGATACGTGATGGGGAGAAGAAGCGAAGAGAAGATGAGATGTGAAGATAAGTGATGGGGAGAAGAAGTGAAGAGTGGACTAGTGGAGAGAAAGAAGCAAAGGGAAGCCGGGGGGGGGGAAAAAAAAACAAAAAAAAACGAGAAGGTAAAAAACGAAGTGGTAGTGAAGAGGGGTGAAGGCGGAGAAGCAACGTGAAGATGGGTGAGGACAGGAAGAAGCGACGTAAAGGTGCGAGAAGAAACGAGGTGAAGATGGGTGAGGTGGAAGAGGAAGTAATCAGGTGCGGGGAGAGGCCTGAGGCAGTAATCCTCCGCCTCGTCAGAACTCTGCTTCTTCAGGGACTTCCCTCACAAGCGCAATATTGCAGCCACCAGTGAATTTTGATGCTCTGGCCTACACCGTTGCCCGTGTATCGCTCAAACGCGTGCGGGGATTATCATACAGAAGAAATAGTCAACTTTCATACTTTTCTTTTTTAATCCTCCCAAATTAATGATACTGAAGTAGCATTTCGCTTTTATAAATATACGATACCCACAAACTGATGGTGTCGATGCAACAGTATATCTACTTTCTTTTTTTGCCAGAAACTTACTATATTGAAATTATATTTTTTTTTATTTTTTTGTATCTCCACAAACTTAAAATACTGATGCAATAGCTTTCATGTCTTTTATACTTTTTACATCGCCACTTATGACTGACGCGATAGTATTCACACTTTTATATCACCACAAAATCAGTACTTCAAGCTTAACCCTTCACAGCTGTGAAGTCTTTTATTTTCATGTTACCTCCAATTATATTCAGTTTGGGGGAAAAAACCTCTCGTTAACGTTTAAATAATATATAATGGCAGTCTTCATTGCCTCGTATATATCAGTGGAGGATGTGCTTAGGCGCCATGATACGGCTATTTTATTTTCCTCCTTTTTGTTATATAATGCCGCAAACTTGAGGTATAAAATTCAGCGTACTAGTTTGTGAAGTTTAAAAAGAAAACAGAAAAACTCGGATGGCTTACTCGTGTTGCCCACCAGTTTATCACTCGGGGTTGTGCTTCTGGGGTTTGGTATCACTATAAATTTTTCCTTTAATAACAAAACTTTGCAAACTTGTCTTATAAAACTCAGCGTGCCGGTTTTCGAGGCTTTAGAAAAAATAATACAAAAACCAGGGCGGCCACTTGAACGCAATGAACCTGGGCTCCCTACAGCAGCAGAGTTCAAATTTATCAAGGCTTTTACGTGGATCTCAACCAAACGGAAGGATAAATGAACCTCCTTAGCAGTTGCCTGTTTGCTGAAATTGTTTAGTTTTCGTATTATTTCACAACCCCTTCACATATGACGTACTTTTCTTTTGACCTGTGTTACCGTCAGACGATTATTTTCAGCCCAGGAGGGACGTTTCGAGTTGGAGCGGTAGGGCAGCAGCCTTAGTTTAACCCTTATGACTAGGGTGTTATCCTCAACTGAGTAAAATCGTCTGGCAATTGAAAGAATAAAATATAAAGACTACCGTATGGAGTGAGTTAATATTAAATCTTTCGCTGTGAAGTTAAAAGTCGCTGTATGATTCAAGACAAAAACATACAAACATATTTACACACATCTTAAGCTCAACAATGCTTACACATTTGGAACCAGACATCTTCCTCCTCTTCCTCCTCATAAAACTCAGTGGCTCGTGTCGACATGAATCAGTGATAAATTTTGGTTTGAATACTGGCGCGCTGTCTGGCGCGTCTTGTAGGCCTTTTCTCGCCGAATTTCACGGTCATTTGTCGCTTCATTTACAGGGAGAGGGCCGCTTCCTTCCTCACCATTTGGCCACCTTCACTTGCAGCAGGATTCTGATGTTATGGCGGTTCTTGGACATACTCACTTTGTATTTCATATTGGGACATCTTTCAAGGTTCAGCATCTTTCCTGGCCATTTTTCAACGCTGTTTTAAGGAAAATAATGCTAACAGTTCCTGAATATATATAACGTACCTCGTGGGTACATTAATATATATGTTTTCATCGTAACTTTTCATCATTACAACCATGTTGACGTTCCTTTATTCTGTTCACAGCCAAGTTTTTTTCTGAAGGCCACAGTTTCCACTATAACCCACCCTCGCGCTGGTGCTACTGCCTATAGCTCCTTCCTCTTCATTTTGCCCCCCCTCCTCTTAACTCTTGGGGGTCTTCTCGCCCATCTCAGTCCCTTTTTTTTTTCCTCTCTTCCCTTACCATCACTCTTCACAGACTCTACTATTCTAGTCTTCTCCCTATTTCCTTCCTCCCTCGCTAGCTTTTCTCTCGTGTCAGTCTGTGTCTTGGTCGGCTTTACGAATATTCTTCCTTCTTATTCTCTCCCCTCCGATGCTCCGTATTCAAATAATTCATCTATAAATCTTCACTATCTATGATACTGTAGTTTTCTCAATTATTCTTTCCTCCATTACCACCAGGCTGTATTTCACGTAGCGTTTTATACGTTGTTGTAATAAAAACCTTCCTTCTATTCCCTCCTCTCCCATCCTCCTCCTTTTCATAATCGCTTCTAAATCTTAATTCCAGACTTTCCCCTCCTACCTTCTTCCCCCTGCGAGCACGTTTGTATGCGTCTTATTTTGGTCGGTTATCCAAGTCTTCGGTTCCTTCTTTTCTCTTCTCTACCATTACCCTTGTTTTTGTATTACTAACTTCTAAATCTTCTGTCTTCTTCCTTCCGTTTCTTCCTCTTTCCCACTGCCTCTGTTTTTATTTTTTACACTTATATCTATAATCTCTCTCTCTCTCTCTCTCTCTCTCTCTCTCTCTCTCTCTCTCTCTCTCTCTCATTTGCCCCCTACGCCCTACCTCTCTCACTCTGCCCCCTTCTCGCTCTCCCTCGCCTTGAAGTTGGTCCCTGAGGGCGAAGGGGAGAGGGAAGAGTAAATTAAAGGTGTAAAGAAGCGAAAAAGAGAGGAAGATGGGCCAAACTTTCCCTTCTCGAATCTTGTGCCAGCTAATGGATAGATCGTTGTAGATAAGGATACGTATATATATAATCACGGAAAATACTCCAACGCGGACATACTCAGCTCAAGAAATGCAAGCCTACGAGTCAGTATGTTTTTCTTAATGATGATATAAATATACGGAGGGCACATTCGTAAATAACAACACGAAGCTGTACCTCTTCATGAACACATACCACCGTGCATAATCATACAGAAATTAACTGCCAGAGAATATAATGAATGCGAGTTAACTTTTTTTTTTTTCGCTTCATCCAAATCCAGTCTTCTATTAAAAAAAAAAAAATCATTTGATTCATGATGTCCTTCCACAAATCTCCAGCAACTGTTTCCAACCTTATGTACATTTCAGATCCCTTACCGGGTATCTCATGTGCCCTGACCTTGTGTTTCCTCATTAAAGACCCCAAATTTAGGTATTCAGAGGGCCAAAGAAGGGAGAAGCTAAGAAAAAAATAAGTAACGAAGGGCCCAAGAAGGGAGAAGATTAAAAGAAAAAAAAAGAAGGGAGGAGGAGGGGCAGAAATTTGGATGCATAATTAGCAAATCTAAAACTGGGCCTCCCACACACGCGCGGGGTGGGTGAAGGGTAATGGCTGACCTGAGGGGTATCTTGAGCAAACTAGCCTCGTTAGGAAGCTATTGTTGACTAAGTTCCTGCTAAGTAAGAGAAATCAGAAAGCTTAGAAATAAGAAAAATGGTAGAAGGCTTACGTAAGGGAAAGACCTGTACATAAAAGAAAGAGGACGGAACAGAAATACGTAACAGGAAGGTACAGAAAATATGATAAACGATAAGAGACTGGAAGGTCTACCGTATGTAAAATAAATATTTAAAAAGAAAAAAGAGAGGAAGGGATAGTTATGTGATAAGCAAAGGTATCGATAGAGATAAAAAAGTTATACCCAGATGTAAGAGAAAGGCGAATGTTTGGAATATGAGGAAGGGGATGGCTTAGAAATAAGAGACTGGAATTGACCAGAAGATGGAAGAACACTATCTGGAGGCGAAAAGGGGAATGGCAGGAAGTTTATTATATGAAAGAAGTCTAAGACTGAAAAGAATGGGATTATATGAGAACAAAGGAAGGCAGAAAGGGATAGCAAAATGTGATAACAAAAGAAGGGTGGCTGAACAAATTACAGAAAGAAACACTGAAGTGAGGTGCTCTGCGCGAAGGACGGGAGTAGAAGAGAGAGAGAGAAAATATGAAGGGTTACTGGAAGTTAGGGAAAAGAATTCTGCTAAGGAGGAAAAGAAAGAGGAGGAGGGAAAAGGGACAGGAGGAAAGATACGTGGGTAACAACGTGATGGAAGCAAGGTTACAATACGGCTAACATTTTGGCTAAGAGTTACTGCGGTTCAAAGACTTAGACAACGATGCGACTGGAAAGAAACAAACCGAGGCACACACACACACACACACACACACACACACACACACACACACACACACACACACACACACACACACACACACACACACACACACACACACACACACACACACACACACACACACACACACACACACACACACAGAGGAAAGCATTTATACTGAAAACCAGAAAAGAGGGAAACCACTTGAAGGGCGGGAGGGCATACGATAAAAGCAAGGACGTAAACGGTAAGAGACGATTACTGGATGATAAGATAAGGGAGGAGCCGTAATGGAAGTATCGGGTGAAAGGGAAGAGGCCGAGGCTTCCTATAAAAGAGCGATATTAAGGCCGCCGTGATGACGATGGTGAGGGTGTTGAGGCTACGAGAGGCAGGGAGAAGGGGGGATGGAGGGAGGCAAGGAAAAGGGAGAGAAAGGAAAACGGGGGGTGAAAGGGATACAGAGAAGAGAAGGAAAAGAAGACTTGGAAGAACGGAAGTGTAGAAAGAAAAGTGAGGATACTATGATGAAAGGAAAGAAGGAACGAGAATGGGGCTGGAAGAGAGAGAGTAAGAGGAGAGAAGGAATGGATGAGATGGGCGTAAGGAAAGAGAAGAGATGAGAGGAGGCAGCAAGAAAGGAGAGGAAGAAGGGAAAGTGAGCGGGTATATAAGGAAAAGGAAAAAACAGACAGTTAATACAAATGGTGATGAGAGGGGGAGGGATATACGACAAGGGATAAAAGACAGAAAAACAGAGATGGAAAGAGATGGAAGATGGAAGAAAGAGAGTGGAAGGACAGACGGGGGAAGAAAGGGATAGCCTAGAGGGAAGCAAAAGGAAAGGGAAGATGGGGGAGGAAGCGCTAATAGGAAGACAAAAGAAAAATAAGGAACCCGGAAAACGCTGGAGGAAAAGAAAAGCAAGAAAGATAGAACGGGAGGGAAAACTGTGAGAGAGGGCAACATACCAAGGCGATTATGGACTAGAAGAAAGATACGGAATAGGGAAAGGCTGGAGGAAAGGAAAGGAGATGGGAAGGGAGGGGAAAGACGGAGGGAGGGCAAATTATCTACACGATTATGGCTAGATCAAAGGGAAATAGCGAGAAGGTAGTGAAAAACTGTAGGAGGGTTTGATCAAAGAGGGTGGGAGGGTAGTGCCAGGATGAGAGCATATAAGGTTTACAGGTAATAAGATAATGGGGTGAAGGGGCACTACTTGAGAGGAAACTGGACACGTAAAAAGTCACCTCCGTGGAGAAAACCAGAACCGTATCATATATTGATGGAAGTTACGGAAAAAAAATATGTACAACCCTATTACTAAGACGCTGATTTCTCCTATATTAATTTTGAGACGCGCTCAGACGTTTTTCAACTTAAACGGACGTCTCGTACTTGCATGGTTAATACATCAAAAAAGTATAATGCATGTTATCTGGATCAAGTGATCCCTGCTCACCCGGTAGACGAAACTGTGATCAAGGAAAACAGTGCAGATGATACAACGAGGACGTCAAGAGGAAGGACGGAGCGACGGTAAAAATGGAGACCAGAGAGGGGAACGGCGTCGCTTAACAGACAGGCAGCCAGACAAAGACGGAGAGGAAGGAGACAGACGAGACCGAAAGACGAAAAGGGGAGAGCCTGAGAGCACCTCCCCTCTTTCCCCCCCTCCCTCCCCATACTCCTCCTTTCCTTCTCCCCCTCTTCCTCTCCCCACCCTACTCCTTCTTCCCCAGCCAAGTGGAAAGTAATTGTTCTTTTGTGACCCAACGTTTTCTCTGGCGGCTGTTGAGAAGTTTGGCAATTATTGTGGGGATTTTACTTCTCCCTCACGACCTTGTCTCCCCTCCACCCCCCTCGTGGCCTGGGTCATCATGGGTCTTCTTTAGTCGGGTTCAAGTCACTCTGGTCTGAGTCACAAGCGGTCACGTCACTGGGATGGTGGTAAAGCTTGGGGCGGCCAAGAACGGGTCGCCATTGAGGATCCTCGTGTGGATTTCCTGTTGCCATGTTTACGCTGATGTGACCTGACTCGAGAATAAGTAGGCTTTAAGCATTTAAGGAGAACAATCACAAACTGATGACTTACAGGTTTGTGTGCTCAGAGACAGCGTTAAATTGTGGATGTGCATATTTCTTAGTTAACATATTACTTACATAAATATACAGTTCATTATGATATTAACTCTATACTGCAAAACAATCTGTACACATTATTTCTTCGCATTACCTTCTTAAAATTATTGTTATGCCTGAATGCTGATTCACAAACAAGAAAACTTTTAAAATACAACACTTCCTAATAATATATTGTTCACTTCAAATGAACAATATAATGTAACACTTCCTAATAATCGTTTCACTTTTGCAGGTATGTGGACTTGTTACTGAAGAACGCCAGAAACAGGAGGAAAATCCGTAAGTGACATGAAGTAAACCTTTCACTAAGATTGTTTTTTTTTCTAGTTTATTCATCCCATCACCAAAGGATCTTATTGAGCTTAACAGAGGCCCTGTCAGTGGGGAGGTTAATGAAGGCTGTATTTGATCCCCTAATTTCGAAAAGTCTCTTCTAAGCTAAATAAAGTGGCCGAGAAATAAAGACCTTAAAAAAAATCACCGTGATAAGGTTAACGCCAGATTTCCATAAAGCTAATCTTGAGGAATCAGGTCCTAGTGTAGAAACCCTGACAGTTTTCTCTCTCATTTCGAAGTGACTGGAATAAATGGATGTTGGTTGATGTGGCTGATGCCAAGAGTAGGGGAGATGTGGCCGCGAGGGGAAAAAAGAGAAAGGAAGGAAATGGCAAGGGGAGTAGGGACGAAGAAGACTGGAAAGAGTGAGGGGTAAAACAAAAACAAAAGTAAAATGATAAGAGAATGATTGGAGATCCGAGAGTACGGAAAAAAAGAGGAAACGTGGAAAGGACATAAAAGAAAAGAAAAGCAGCAGCGGCAACAATGTTTGAGGAGGAAAGTAAGACATGGATGAGAAAGAATGAAAGACGGGAGAAGAGGGTAAGAAAAGACGGACTACACAGATAACATGAACACTGGAGGTAGATGGAGGTGAAAGCGAAACCTAGGGACAATATGAAGTGGAAAAAGCTTAAAAGACAGATTGAATAAATATTATGGGAGGAAATGAACGGGGCAGAAGGGACGAAAAGAAATAGTGGAAAATACGCACGCATTGCAAACTGGCGGGGGGACGGGGGGCAGGACGAAAGAGAGGAAATTAAAAGTGCAAGGAATAATGAGACTGGAAAAAGAAGAAAAGAGAAAATGGACTGAGGAGAAGGCAGGAAAAGATAATGAAGAGAGAAAGAAGAGTATAATGAAGAAAAAAAAAACTATAGGCTAAGACTGAAGGAAAGAAGAACTGTAAAGGATAGGGGAAAATAAATGTATGCGAGAGAAATGTTAAAGAAAAAATGAATACACATGGAAGAATCGAAACTAAAAGCATAATGAAATAAATTAAAGGGGGGAGGGGTAGGAGAAGAGACAGATATAGAAATAAAAACAAGATTGGATCACTTTTGGAGTAGAAGAACGATGGAACTGAAGGAAAAATTAAAGAAAACTGCCAAGTTAAGGAAGCTGAGAATTAAGTGTGAACTGCAAGGAGGAGGAGAGGGTCATGAAGAAGCAGACTGAGGAGAGCATGAAGAGTACCCCTGTAAGTGAAAGGCGTAATAATGAAGGGAGGAGAGACTGATGAATAATAAAATGAAGGGAGAAAGAGGAGGAGAGGGATGCTTACATAATTAAATGAGGAGCCGATGGTATGGAGAACAGAAGGAGCAATACGGAGAATGTTAATTAATCTCTTCACTACGACGACGTCCCGAACTAAAGCCTTGTTGCTGCTAGACGACTGCATTCAACTTCGGGAAAACGTCTTGTGGTGAAAGGGTTAGAAACGATCTCCACTGACCACTCCAGGACGGTGATACTCTCTTTATTTCTACTGAGACTATTTTATTCAGCTGATGAAGACCTCTCGTTGTGAAAGAGTAAACGACAAGGGAATGAAGAAAGACACTGAAAACAAATTTGAGAGAGAGAGAGAGAGAGAGAGAGAGGGAGGGGGGGAAATAAAATACTTAACTAAACAACACGCAAGAGAACACAAGCGGGAAGATGATGAGAATAACAAGGACCGTGAGAGGAAGTGCATACGTAATCAGGCAATCCGTCTTCATCTTAATTCCACTACTAAAGACGGTGGATTAAAAACGATGGTGCGAGGAAACGACAAGATAAGAAACGGTGGGCGAAGAAGGAAAAAAGTAAACAAAGCATAAGAAGAGAAATGGTTAAGGAAACACGATTAGAAATAGATGCAAGATGAGAAGAAGCGCATATATAATCAAGGAATCCATCTTCATCTCTGGACCGGTACTAATACACACATACACACACAAAAAAAAAGTGAAGAAATAAGAGAGATAAGAAGACAGAATGTTTAGTAAACCAAACATAAGTGTACGACAGAGGAAAACAACGATGAAACTGATAAGAAGGGTGACAGGACGCACAGACATTATCAAGAGATCCTTCGAATTCCTTCACTAATGTACAATGGTTCAAAAACGATGGAAGAAGGGAATTACAAGAGAAGAGATAAGCAGGGAGTAAAGGAGGAACAAGTAGTATGCGAAAGATAAACGAGAACACGAGATGGTAACAAGGATGAGACAGGCGAAGGGTGAGAGGAAGCGCATACATAATCAGGCAATCCCTCTTCGTCTCAATTCCAGTACTAATACACGAGGGTAAGAGACGATAATGAGCAGGGAGATGTGCTTGGGTGCGGAGGGAGATGTGTCCGGATGACGAGCGGAATTTCTTAACAGCTTTGTTTTTTCTGATATACGTGTTGTGGAAATTAATACAGAAATCACTTAAACACAGACGAAGATTTATTTTGGTTTTCCTGTAGCAGCTGCGATTTATCTTCGTTGCACGACTGAGAACCCTGTAATATTTTCCAAACATCCATCATCCAATAATTTATCGTCCCATCAGGAGAGTAGGGGGCCGGGGCAAGGCTACTTAGTCCTCATTTTCACGGCGTGACCAGTCGTTCATTCTGAGTGGTATTATGGGAGCAGTAAACCCCAATCCCTACAGGCCGCATCCGGTAAGTGCCTTAACCCACTAGACCACCAGGCGTCCACTTATCGGCTATATGGTTACCACTCAGCGTTATAAAACGTTTGCGTGGTACGAGAAGTCACTTGCCTTGTCACTCAGGGCAGACATACCTGGTGGCAGCATTATACCGACTGAGTGGATGGTCCGCACCCCCACTTAAGACGATTATTTTCAAATTTCCATTTAAACTCGGCTAGTTTTGTTCACTTTTGCCAGAGATAATCATTCTCTCTCTCTCTCTCTCTCTCTCTCTCTCTCTCTCTCTCTCTCTCTCTCTCTGAAGTATTCCGCAACCAATAAAAAATCTGTCCTAAGTAGAGTATCCTATCTCCTCTAATCGACCGCCGGAGATTAACGCATCCTCCACTAAAAGCCGATCCCAAGTATAGAATCCACGCCTTATCGCGCCCCCACGGAAGCTGGCGGCCTTGTGGTACCTTCGACACAATTCACTAAGTGGTCTGACGGGCTGTGGTCGTTAAGTGGCGGCCCTGGGACACTTTCATATCCCCGTTAGACCTACAGCAGCCACACCGCAGCCTAAAGACCTTCCCCTTATGCACCACACACTTGCTAGTAGTGTCATCTAATACACACGCGTTTAGGTGGCCTGGTTGCTTTTATCATCAATTACATTACCAGGCATTTGTAAATCTTGAATCATAAAAGTATAAATTAGCATACATAAAAAAGGCATAAAAGCATAGACGAACCGTCTCAAATGTCATACAGTCGCAAATCATGATTCATAAAATTATAAATTATCATATCTATAAAGTAGTAACATAACAGTAGTAACATTTCAGCTATCACACACCAGAAACACTAAAAATCATTAACGTAAAAGCTATCAAACATCTATAAAAACCTGAGGCATAAAATACAACAGCACATTATTCATACCGCGTGGAGTTGTCATCACATACTGAACATTATCACACTCTGAACAATAAGCTGACTTGTAAATTTCACTAGCATTACAGAATGACCTGATGTAATTAAAAAAATAAATAACCAAAACAAACGTGCAACATTTACCCATAGAATAAAAAAATGTGTGTAACGCCTGGTTATAAAAAAGTTGTTTAATTATGTTACATGGTTGCAGCAATATTCTCACAAAATATAAGCACAGTACTTCCAACACAACAACGCCCATATCGACGTAAATTTGCGAGGCCCTAAAATAAGCTCATACATGCATAATCACTCATACTGTACCAAAACAATAAACATTCACTCCGTGTTTTTACCATCTGATTAACCAAAAATAGGACAACAAACACAGACATCCATTTTCCCCGCTGTTTACGAGTAGATTAACCAAATATAGACCTGGGCCCCTTCCCTCTCTCTTACCTGGCCCCTTTTACCATTCCTCGCCCCCTCCCTCTTTCCTCCCCTCTGCCCTCGCTCATTTCTCTCCTCTCCCTTTTACCTACCTTCACCCTAATCATCAAACCACGGCTTCTCCTCCTCCTCCTCCTCCTTTCTTCACCATTCACTGCATTTTCCCTCCTCTCTTTCCCTCTTCCTCCTCCCACCTTCTACTTTGGTCTCTACTTCGTTCAGTCCCTTTCTTCTTGTCCCTCAGCCTCTCCTCCCTAACTATGCCATTTTTCACTAACCCCTTCTTTTTTTCATTTCCATCCTCCTGTCCCGCATTCCTTCCCTCCACTTCCACCACCAACTCCACATACTCTGATTCCTTTATTTTCTTCTTGCATTTTTCCTCTTCTCATCCATCCCTCTTCTCTTATTCCGTCCCTTTCTGTCACCTTTTCCTCTTTTCACTCATTTCGTCTCCTCTTTCTTCTTTTTTCCTTCACCGACCACTAACCCTACATAAGTCTGGCCTCTATTTTTTCTTCGGCCAGTCTGCATTCGCGTCTCCCTCTGCCCTCATTGTCTTTTTCTATAAACCCGTCCCTTTTCTTTCGTCTTTCCCTCTTCCCATCTACTGTCCCTTTTCATCACCCTCTCCCTCCCTCCACTTTCTCTTCTGCACAGTAGTTCCCCCTCCTTTCATTAACCACCACCTTACACCCTGGTCTCTATCTTACTTCTTTCAGTCCTCTCTTCTCATCTCTCCTTCTTGGCATATGCTGTCTCTATCATCACCCCTTTTCTCATTTCACCTCGTTCCTCTTTTCTCAAGATCCATCTCTTTCGTTCGCCACTTCCTTCAAACCCTAGTATCTGCTTATCTTCTTTCAGTTCTCACTTCTAGTCCCTCATTTTTCCCCGATCCTCTCCTTTTCAATCACCCTTCCCTCTTTTCACTCCTCCCCTCCCCTCGCTCCCTCCCCATTCCACCACCCGTGTTTATGTGAGGTCCTGGTGTCGAGCCTGGAGTTGTAACCCACATTAGCTCAGGAGGAGGCGCGGCCGCTTTACAATGCATGAGCCGGGATTTAGATCAGTGGGTATAGAGTCGATCTCGGGCCCTAGAGCTGATGGTGTCAAGATTCGGGAGAGTTAGATGCCTGAGAGCTACCTAGGACGGCAGGGAGAGCTGGACGACTGAGGTAATGAGGACCTCAGTTTATGAGGCACCAGGAAGATTAAAGAAGGGAAACCATGAACTTTTTCTAATACTTTCCCAAGACTCAATGTATACCTTCCAGTCCTAGGGAAACATTATGCAACCAACAGATTTGCCTCTCCGGTATTACGTAGACCCTATTGAGATGTCGAGGGTCAAGGGTTTATCATTATGCTAACGCGGGTACCCAAGTCCAGGAGGGTGGCGTGTGTGGGCGAAGGGTCGGATTTAAGGAGGCGTAAGAGGGTTGGTGGAGAGGGCGATGGTTAGGGTGGGTCGGGGGAAGTGGGGTAAAGGGTGAAGATGGGACTGGAAAATGGTTAGGAAGATTACAAGGTGAACACGAGTTCAAGTCATGGGAACAGGAGTGGGATTTAGAAGTCAGTGAAATATTCTGAGATAAGTGGGAATAGAAAATGGCTGAAAAAGTAATAAGGATGTGCAACAAGGTTAACCTAGGGAATTATGGCAATATATCGCAAAATAAATGAAAAATCAATAACCAGACAGAAAATTAGTAGTGGGTAAGGCGAAGAAGAGGAACTAAAGTCAAGATGGGTAATGCGAGATCAGGTTGAAAGGAAAAGAAATGAAAAAAAAAAAAAAATCATGATTTAAATAAGGGTCATTACTGAGAGCAATGGAAGACGGAAGAGTAAGATGGATGAGAAGCAAGGTGAGAGGTCAAAGCGGAAAGTGGTGGCAGGTAAGGAAGGCAGAGTGCGAGAGTAAGATAATGTTGGGAAAGGAAGGGTGATTCAAAGTTAAGTGAGGCTTAGTAAGTACGATGAAGGTGTGCCTGCACGGAACACGACCCGTTGGGCCTCCTTCAAGTGAGGGTATGTGGAGTTCTGGGGTCATTATTCGGGAGGGTTGGGCCTTCTTACCTCACCTCGCCCACACCTGTGCCTGGCGCCCTCGGGTTAGTGTTACGTTACGCACCCACCAGGCTCGTCTGTTCCACCTAATATGCTAGTAAGTGCCCGGAGTCTAGTTACACCGCCAACTGAACTGAGGGAACATTAGGCAAAAGCAGAATACATAAGATTTACTCTTCCCTGTTGCTATATTTCATTTTAGGAAGCTAACATGTAATACTGATAGGAATAAGATAATAAAAGAATGAAATAACTTTCCACAAAGTAGGTTAAAATCCTTATGATGGTGTAGCTCCTTAACATTTTCGTTGCTATGGACGCACTGAAGAATTGTTACTCTGGCTAACGCAAAACAATTTATACAGCTGAGAGAGAGAGAGAGAGAGAGAGAGAGAGAGAGAGAGAGAGAGAGAGAGAGAGAGAGAGAGAGAGAGAGAGAGATTTTAGTCATTTAAGTCTTTCCCAAGGAAAAGAACATATTTGCTTCTACCAGTTACAACAATCCTCCCCAAGCACATAAAGGGAAGGCGTTACTGATTTACATCACAGGCGACGTCCCACAAAAACCAGAAGGCTATATGCCACGTTAAAATTCCCGCCAACCAGACGCAAAGTAAACGAAAGGAAATTATATACATGTAGAGCCTGAATGACTACGCATGACAGAAGGTAAGTTGTACGGTAGGAATTAGCATACCTCTGGAGTTCTGCAGCTGTTTACAGGTGCAGCGTGTGTCTCGGGTCAGTGACTGTTCAAGCACATCTCCTGGAGGTGTTCGTGACTTCAAGTTAACCAGTATTATAATCTGTCTTGCACCTGACTTGTCTCACCTGCCTCAGTCGAACGGTACGAAAACGAGTACTGGGTCGAATATGAGTCGCAATTTGTTATCTTAATTCTGACTCGGCTCGTTCATATTCTTATAACATTATTCTTTCGTAACCACGTTGTGCTGTACAAGTTACCTCTACATCTCATTAGATGTTACAAGAAACTCTCCAGCCACACCACTGAGTAGCAATTATCTCTCGCTGAGTCAATGGAAAACCTGCTCAAAATAATTACAGTTGCCGATCGACCACAACATACACAAGCACCCGCCTCTTCCACCTGTCAGACTGATCACGACGGGTTTAAGAAGTTACAGTGTTTGAGATAAGGTAAATCGACTAAGGCGTGAATATCTGACGGGATGGGATGATAAGACGTTGACAGGACACAGGAGCAACTAACAGGCGCTAGATACTGTAGGACACGAGACGAAGAGAGAAGGAAGGACGAACAGAGGACGAGAGGAGCTGGCAGGAGAAATATGAGACAGGTGGCGACTGGAAGTTGAGAATCACAGAGGCATTTGAGTTTAAACCAGGAAGACGGGAGGAGGGAAGAATTCCGAGGAGAAAATGAATGAAGGTGCAGGTGGAAAGTATATTTAACTGCTTCAGTGCGATGATTTTTTAAAATTCTTATAACGTACAAACGATAATATTCAGCCAAGAGGAAACCAGTCGTAATGAAAAGATCAGAAAGCATCTTCATTAGCACCTTCTGTACCAAGATTTTTTTTTTAATTACTTCTTCCTACCACTAGATAAAGTTATTCATCACACGGGAAACCTCTTGTACTGAAAAATGAAAAAAACATTTCCATTAACCCCTCTTCTGCAGTGACGTTTTATATTTTGTTTTGCTAACACAGGATTTTTTTTTTTTTTTTTTTTTGCACAAGAAACCCCTTACAATAATGGGGTTTAGTCGACAGCACAGAATGCGAATGCGACAGAAGAGTTTGGGAGAAAAAAGAAAAAAAAATCGATGACTCAATAAGTAGGCTGGATGCACAAGAAGCTCCTCCCTTGATCGGATAATCGCCTTCCGATATCTGCAGCCGTCTGGTCCATGTTTTGCCAGCGGTGGAGGCGACGCAAGAACTTCACAATAGCTTTACCGCCACGGCCGACTGGGTAAAACCTGACCTAACAAAGAACGCTGGGGTGGTGGTGATCGTATGGGCGCCTGACTGAGTGAGGAACGATGTGAAAACTTAAGTTGGACTGCCGAAGGAAAGAAAAAAAGTATCAGACCAAGGAAGTTAACAGTATCGCTTTTGTACAAAGTTATTTCTGAATATGACACGTTAATAATCTCGTGTTATGTTATTTAATGTAAATATATATATATATATATATATATATATATCTATATATATATATATATATAAATATATATATGAGACTCTGTGGTACAG